>NC_134852.1:24126206-24429137 GCF_049852395.1 Peromyscus maniculatus bairdii
AGAGAGAGAGAAGACCAAAAGAGCCAAAAGATGCATAGTCAAAATGTCAGGGTTATATAGGAATCAGAAGCTGGGAAAGGGAAGCCCATGATCTGGAGTTTATTGTAGAGCATGGAGTGAGAGGAGCTGAGAAGAGCCAAGATTCCAGATATCTGAGTGGACTCTGTAACAATTACTTGCTCAGACTACTTTGAGGACAGTATGCACTTTATTATGATAATAGGCAACATAGATAGCCATTTGTCCTGGGTTTCTTTTGGGCCTGACATTCCAGCCTGTTTGTTGATGATGATGTAATCTATTTTGTACCTTCTTCTTAACTAAAATTAGGACATTATCCGGACCTGTGCAGTTTGGAGTGCTGACCAAAGGTTGGGAGGAAGGAGAGGATGTAGGCTTCCCAGGTTCTGTGTGACCATTTGGGGCTAGCAAAGTACAGGCAGCTTTGGAAAAGTCTGAAAATTCTGATAAAGTCAGAGGCTCATCCCAGTTGGAAATTCCATCAGAAGCATCTAGTTTACATTGGTTTTCAGTAAGTCTAGGACTAGCTGATTTTTATTTGTAGCACTTTGAAATCTTTAAGTGATTAGAAATCTGATTGGACAGGAATAGACTAGCAAAATAAGGTGGGATCTGTGGGTGGTATATAGAGTGAGTAGAAAATTTCTTAATAAAGACGAAATAAGAAATTATAAGAAAAGAAAAAGAAAAAAATTAAAAGACCCCCTGATCAACTGTAAAAAAAAATCATCAAAGATCATACAGAATTTAAAATAACTTATTAAATATCCATAGATCACTTTGCACCCATGAGACATTTGACTACCAGGACAGTCACTAAAAATTCTTCTGTAACATTGAGCATCCATCTTCAACCTACAGGCCTACATTGTCTGGCAGATTTCTCAGTAAAGCAGAAAATTTGAAAGACTGTCTCATCTATTTTGGCAAAATTCATCAGTTGCTTTCTTTTGTGTCCTGCAGAATGTCTGGCATCCCTTTCATGAATCATGAACCCTGAAGGACTTCCCCACCTTGTTTTAGCATGTTTAGCAATAGAAGCAATAACTGGTCTTAACTTTCGCAACTTTTCAAGATCTGGCAGTTATGGTAAAGGCTGCCAAACAGGGAAATACTTGAAAACAAATTCATTGTGGACACCTAAACCAAGATGGCAGGGCCAATATTCTCTTAGTTCCTTTTTCACACAATGCTGTCACTCCATAATCATTTGGAAAACAATGATTAATACTCCCAGGGTCCTCGTTACCCAGTCCTTTGATGCTAATATTCAGGAGCATGAGCAAAGGTAGTATCTATAAGTTTGAGGCTAAACTGGTCAACATTGTGAATGAAGGTCAGTTGGGCTAATATAAGGACCCTGACATTAAAAAACAAATTATGATTGAATCAGTAAGATTAGGACTCTCTGGAGTGGGGCTGATATGATACAGAGGGGCAAAAAAGGGTGGGTGTGAATAATGGATTAGAGAGCCTGCAGGGTGGGAGGGGCCAAATGATGGGTGGAGCTTTTTGAATTTTCACCTTGAAGAAGGTATTTAAGCCCTGCTTTTTGGACTAGTGTTCAAATACTGAGAGGGATCTGAGCAAGTTGCAGCAACCTACTGACTTCCTGGTGAAATGAGGCCTCAAGGTAGGTTGGGGGGTACCTTGTTGGGGGACAGAGGGAGCTATTGGAGATGCCTTCGATTTTGAAGCTCACAAAAAGCCTGTAGCAGTTGATAGCAAAGCAATAGTGTAGGAGTTATTGACTGTGGGACTTCTCTGATCTCTGTTTAATCCCATGTTCTCCAGTGTAGGAAGATCTCACAATAAGATCAAATTCTCCTGTAATTGCTGACTCTCAAGTCCCCCAAGAGTTCCCTTTTCCACCTGGAGTGAGTAGGCGCCCCATTTTACTTCCAAGTAACAAATCCTGTAGTAATACAGTGAACTCGCGTACCCAAGATTCCATAAGTGCCTCAGTTCCACCATTTCAACAGGGTTTCCTGGCATCTCAAGGCCCACCAAGGTCACGAGATTCACCCAGTAACACACCACACCAAACACCAGATCACTGAATTCTTCTCTCTGGACCTATCAAGTTAAAAATATCCTTTTATTCCCTACCCAGTTTATGGAAATTTTTTCTATCAATGGCCATATGAGCTCTTACAGAATTTTTTACAGAACAGGAAATAATTGCATTTCATTCTGTAGTTTATGTACAATTTTTAGTTAGGTGTATTGAGAATGTGTGTATCTGAATAAAAAATTTGGCATACGTGAATTAGGGGAAGGGACAGGCAGTGTCTTCACAAGGTCTGCCCAAACCTTCTCTTCCATGTTTTCCTGGTAACACTGGAGACTGGAAGTATCGCTTCACATTAGACAAGTGAAAATTTTGATAATGTCTTCCAGACAGACTTTTCCTAAACAGCCGTTTCCATGGAAATAATACTCAAAATTATGTGAAATACAGGAATACTCCATATGTACTGCTGACACTGTGCCTGTGTGTCATTTAGCCTAATAGCATAAAATTTTTGTTTCATCTCAGATCATTTAATTGTCAAATCTTGAGACACTGAGGTGGCAGAGTGGGTAAAGGCCTTTGCTGCTAAACCTGTGAATCTGATCTTAATCCTGACAGCACCAAGGTTGAAAGGGGATCCAACTTCTAACAGTTGTCTTCTGACTTCCACATATACACCATGATAGCAATACCTACAAAATAAATATATTACAGTAATTTTAATATGTGCCCAATTTTTAAATTCATAAAATAACAAAGAAATCATACAATTATGACTTCTAATTTTGTAAGATATTTCAGACAAGCAATACAATCTAAGATCAACTAAGGCTCTTTTTGTTCTTTTACACTGATCTCCCCAATTTTTTTGCTACACAATTTTTTGAAGTGTGGATCAAAGTGTTAGCTCGTAGCTGCACTTAATTCTCAGCCATCGGGGACTGTAGTCCCCAGAAACCATTAGCCAAACTAAATGCTTTCTTTAACAAGTTTCAGTGATCACATTGTTCTGTCTCAACAATTGAAAAGTTAGTATGACAATAATGAAGTTACAAAGAAAACCAATGGTATGATAATAGATAATGGATATAATAAAATATGATGTATTTATCTATCAATTGAATTTTAATCTGTTTATATACCCATCCATTTAATTGTATTTTCATCTATCTACTATCTATCTATCTATCTATCTATCTATCTATCTATCTATCTATCTATCATCTATTCCATTGTTCAGTAAAGTCAGTCAAGAAGATGGTAGCAATGAGTCCATCCATTAAATTAGCTACATATTGTCTGAAAAAATCAATTTTTTAAAAATTTAATTTAATTTTACATATCAGCCATGGATTCATTGGTCCTCCTCCCTCAACCCCCCCTTGCCATTCCCCAGCCCACACTCCATTCCCATCTCCTCCAGGGCAAGGACTCCCCAGGAGATTCAGTTCAACCTGGTAGATTCAGTCCAGGCATTCCAGTCCCCTCCTTCCAGGTGGAGCAAAGTATCCCTGCATAAGCCCCAGATTCAAAACAGCCAGCTCATGCACTAAGAACAAGTCCCATTCCCACTGCATGGGTGCCTCCCAAACAGTTCAAGCTAATCAACTGTCTCACTTATCCAGAGGGCCTGATCCAGTTGGGGGCTCCTCAGCTATTGGTTCATAGTTCATGTGTTTCCATTAGTTTGGTTATTTGTCCCTGGTCTTAACAATTCTCCTTCATACAATCCCTCCTCTTTCTTGCCAATTGGACTCTTGGAGCTCCACCTGGGGCCTGGCCCTGGATCTCTGAATTCACTTTCATCAGTCATTGGATGATATTTCTAGCGTGGCAGTTAGGGTGTTTGACCATCCTACCACCGGAGTAGGTCAGTTTGGGCTTTCTCTTGACCATTGCCAGTAGTCTATTGTGGAGGTATCTTTGTGGATTTCTGGGGACCTCTCTAGCACTTTGCTACTTTCTTTTCCCATGTGGTCTTCATTTATCATGGTCTTTTATTCCTTTTTCTCCCTCTCTGTTCTTGATCCAGCTGGGATCTCCCACTCCCCTAATCTCTCTTTCCCTTGAAACTTGCCCTTCATTACTCCCACTCATGTCCAGGTTGTTCATGGAGATCTCATCCATTTCTCTGTCATTGGGTGATACCTGTGTCTTTCTTAGGGTCCAATTTTCTAGTTAGCCTCCCTAGAGTTGTGAATAGCAGTCTAGTCTTCTTTGTTTTACATCTAGCATCCTCCTATGCGTGAGTACATACCATGTTTGTCTTTCTGAGTCTGGGTTACCTCACTCAGGATGATTTTTTCTAGATCCATCCATTTGCCTGCAAACCTCATGATGTCATTGTTTCTCTCTGCTCAGTAGTATTCCATTGTATATATCTACCACATTTTCTTTATCCATTCTTCAGTTGAGGGGCATCTAGGTTGTTTCCAGGTACTGGCTATTACAAACAATAGTGATATGAACATAGCTGAGCAAGTACCCTTGGGGTATGATTAAGCATTCCTTGGGAACAAGCCCAGGATTGGTATAGCTGGGACTTGGGGGAGATTAATTCCCAATTTTCTAAGAAAGCACCATATTGATTTCCAAAGTGGTTGTACAAGCTTGCATTCCCACCAGCTGTTTTAGGCAATCCTACTTTATGATCTAATGGAAGAGCACATAACTATCATATGTGGGGAATTTCCATACACACAATTAAATTGAAAAAATAACCTAACAATCATTCATTGCAACGCTTGTCTGTTTCCTGCATTCAAGCAAGGATGGACAACTATCTGTCAGCAGGGCCTGTCTGTCTCCCCTTCAGGCAATCAGGGACTACCATTGCTGCCATGTCTTGATTGCAACAGCAATCCTCCTCTGAGTTACTGCCAGAAGTTGGATGTTCTGAAACAGATGTTATGTTTGTCCATCTTCCGACTCTCTTTATTTTTGTATGAGTGCCTTGATCTAAATAGTCTGTAAGAGCTGAACTGAGTAACTCATTGTTTGAAATATGAAGAGAATAGGTTTGATAGCCAAGTGAAATTCAAGGTCATAGACCAAGAAAGAAAATGATCAAATTCGAAGCTGGATGCTGAGGGTGAGTTTTATAGGAGAAACTAAACAAGAATATATGCTAAGTTACATGCAAAACATTATTCATTATAATGAACACTATATAACAAGAGTAACTTCAAGACCCTCTGCTTTACCAGAGGATATGCCAATATCCAGAACCCCAAGTAAGACCCCACCTACAAACCACCAACACTTCCTCAGAGCCTGGATAGCTTTCCCCAACAACCACTTCTCCCCTTCTCTCCATATCCTAGCCCACAACTCCAGCAGAAGTCCCCTACTCTACCAGAAATCATGCTAGTAGTATCCAAAAACCCAAGTAAGATACCACTTGCAGCCCAAAAACACTTCCTTATAGCCCAGCCTGCTTTCCCCAACAGCCTACACTCCCCTTATCACTGTATCCCAGATCAGTGGTTAGCAGAAAAACCCTGTTCTAACAGAGGCCACACTGGTACCCAGGGTCACATCCCCTTACTCTACCAGTATCAATGCCAGGGCCTAGAACACCAGAGGCAATGTGAACCCAGAATCCTAGAGGTTGCATAGAAAGCCTAAACTCTAGTAGTCACCCTACTAGATCAGAAGACTCACTGGTGACCAGAATTTGGGGCCAAGCAGAGAAAAACCAGAGAAAAAACAGGAACCAGGGGAAAATAAACATGCAACAAAGTCAAACTCAGAAATCAGAACATAAACTTATAATTACCTAAACCTAGATACCTAGAGGCCAGTGTAAGAACACAATTAACAAAAGCCAGGGCAATATGTAACACCCAGAGACCAGATATCCTGCTACAGCAATTCCTGAATGTTCCAACACAATTGAAGCAAATGAAAATGGCTTTAAAACCAACTTCATGTTGGTGGATCTTCCCTGTGATGAGTATGTAATGCCCTTCTTGATCTCTTTTGATTGATTTTAGTTTAAAGTCTATTTTGTTGGATATCAAGATGGCTACCCCTGCTTGTTTCTTAAGACCATTTGATTGTAATGTCTTTACCCAGCCTTTTATTCTTAGGTAGTATATGTCTTTGAATTTGAGATGTGTTTCTTGTATGCAGCAGAAAGATGGGTCCTGCTTTCATATCCATTCTGTAAGCCTATGCCTTTTTATAGGTGAATTAAGTCCATTGATATTAAGGGATATTAATGATCAGTAATTGTTCATCCCTGTTATTTTTGGTGGTAGCATGTGTGTACTTCTCTTCTTTGGGGTTTACTGCTGTGGCTTTATTTATTGCCTGTGTTTTCGAGTGTGTATCTGACTTCCTTCGGTTGGAATTTTCCTTCTAGTGCTTTCTGTAGGGCTGGGTTTGTGGATAAGTATTGTTTGAATCTGGCTTTGTCTTGCAATGTGTTGTTCATTCCATCTATGATGACTGAAAGTTTTGTTGGGTATATTAGTCTGGGCCAACATACATGGAAGAAAAGATCCATCCTTCTGCTTCATGTAAGAAACACATCTTGACATCAAAGAGAGGCATTGCCTCAGAGTAAATGTTTGGGAACAGATTTTCTAAACAAAGGACCCAAGAATCAATCAGGTTAAACTATTCTTATATCTAACAAAATAAACTTTCAACCAAAATTAATCAAAAGAGAGGAATGTAGGATAGATTGCTAAATGGTCTTATTAAAAAAAAAACTCGGTGCCAGATATTAGGGCTAAAACTGAGAGATCAGAAAAGCAGAAAGAAGCCAAACATGTTCTCACCATTTGGAGATCCTCAGCCAAAAAGAACTACTTCCTGTATACCCATGCCTATATGCCTTTCTGTTCTGTCATCTCATTTCCTCTCTCTGCCCAGGTACATCATTTCCTCTTCCTGGCCAGCTCTGTCACTTCCTGTCTGTCTGCATAGACATCCAGACCTTTATGGTTAGTGCTGGCATTAAAGGTATGTGGCACCATGCCTGGCTGTGTTCCCAGTGTGGCCTTGAACTCATAGAGATCCAGATGGATCTCTGCTTTTCCTCTGATAGGTTTAAAGGCATGTGCTACCATTGCCCAACCTCTATATTTAATATAGGGGCTGTCTTTTTTCTCTGATACTCAGATAAAATTTATTGAGGTCACAGATAAAATATCACCACAGAGAGGGAAGTATACTTCATATTCATTAAAGGAAAAATGATATGTCAATTCTTAACATCTATGCCCCAAACTCAAGGGCTCCTACTTTTTAAAAGAAACATTACTAAAAAATCAAGTCACAAATCAAACCTCACAAATTAATAATGGGAAACTTTAAGCCAGCGGTGGTGGCGCACGCCTTTAATCCCAGCACTCGGGAGGCAGAGCCAGGTGGATCTCTGTGAGTTCGAGGCCAGCCTGGGCTACCAAGTGAGTCCCAGGAAAGGCGCAAAGCTACACAGAGAAACCCTGTCTCGAAAAACCAAAAAAAAAAAAAAAAATAATGGGAAACTTTAATATCACACCTCCACCATTGGACAGATTACCCAGACAAAAACTAGACAGAGCAATAATGGAGCTAACAGACATTATGAACCAAAGGTTCTTAAAAGATAACTATAGAACATTCTCCCAAACACAAAAAAATACCTTCTTCTTAGCCCCTCAGGAAACATTCTCCAAAGTTGACCACAAACTCAGACACAATTCTGAATAGATACAAGGATATTAAAATAACATCCTGTATCCTATCAGACCACCATGGGTTAAAGCTTGGTTTCAATAACAGATAAAAACAGAAAGTACACAACAGAATGAACAACTCTCTATTGAGCATACTTGATCAAGGCAGAAACAAAAAAATCAGACTTCCTAGAGTACAATGAAAATGAATGAACAACATATTCAAACTTATAGGACACAATGAAAGTGATTCTAAGAGGAGGTTATATAGCAGTGCGTCCCTTCATAAATAAATAGGAAACTCTCAAAATAGCAACTTAAAAGAACACCTGAAAGCCCTAGAACAAAAAGATGCAAACACTCCCAAGAGGAGTAGATGACAGGAAATATAATCAAACTGAATGCTGAAATCAATAAAATAGAAACAAAGAGAACAATATAAAGAATCAATGAAACAAACATTTGGTTCGTTGAGAAAAATTATTAAGATATACAAAGCCAATACAATGAAAAGACTGAGAGAGAATATCCAAATTAACAAAATCAGAAATGAAAAGGGGGCATAACAACACACACTGAGGAAATACAAAGAAGCATTAACTTCAAAAACCTATACTCCACAAATTTGGAAAATGCAAAGAAATATACAATATGATACTACTTACCAAAGTTAATTCAATATCAGAAAAAAACAATTTAATAGAAACAGAAAATAGAGTCACTAAAAGTCTTCAAAAAAAGAAAACACATGGCCAGTCACTATTATCACAGAACTCTACCTTCAAATAACTCTACTTTCAGGGAAGATCTAATACCAACAACAAATGCACAAATTATTCAATTAAATAGAGAAGTATGGAGGTATTTTATTTGTACTGAAATGTGATTTTAATTGTATGTTAACAAATAAAGTTGCCTGGGGGTCAGACCTATTAGCAAGCCATAGGAAAACAGGGCAGTGGTGGCGTACGCTTATAATCCCAGCACTTGGTAGGCAGAGCTATGTAAGTCTCTGTGTGTTTAGGGATACAGCCAGCATTGGAGACACATGCCTTTAAGACATGGAGGGCTGTACTTACAGGCAGTGATGAGGCAGTCATGTGTTTGTGTTTACAACCAATGAGAAGGCAGAACAGAAAGACTATATAAAGACAAACACACAGGAAGTAGGTCTCTTTCGGAGAGGTAGGACCACCACAGGAGGAAGGGTAAGGTTTTAGCTCTGAGCACTGATCTCTTGGCTTTCTCTTTTATATTTGTTCTTTGTTTCTTATTTAATAAGATGTTTAGTTACATCTACAGAGAAGGAACATTGCCAAATTCATTTTAAGAGGCCACAGTCACCCTGATACATAAACTACACAAAGATTTAACAAATAAAGACAGTTATAGACAAATTTCCTTCATGAACATTGAGGCAAAAATACTCAATAAAATACTCCCAAACATATCCATGAACATATCAAAAAGATCATCCACCACAATCAGGTGGGTATCAGCCAAGAGACATAGGGAGAGGTCAACATACTAACATCTGTCCAAGTAAGCCACCATATAAACAAACTTAAAGAAATAAAGCAGATGATCCTTTCATATGATGCTGAAAAGGCCTTTGAAAAAAATACAACACCTCTTCATGATAAAAGTCTTGGAGTGATCAGGGATACAAAGAGCACACCTCAAAATAATAAAGGCAATTTATAGCAAGACTATAGCCAACATCAAATTAAATACAATCTCAAAGCAGTTGCACTAAAATCAGGAACAAGAGAAGCCAGTCCACTCTTTTCATATCTATTCAATAGAGTCCTAAAAGTTTTTGCTAGAGAAAGAAAGACAGCTAAAGAGATCAAGGGCATACATAATGGAAATGAAGGAGTCATAGTGTCATTAATTGCAGATAATATGATAGTTTATATAAACAACTCCAAAAATTCTATCAGGGAACTCCTAGAGCTGATAAACACCTTCACTGAAATGGCAGGATACAAGATTAAGTCTAAAAATCGGTACTTTTCCTACATACAAATGACAAACAGGCTGAGAAAGAAATTAAGGAGACAACTCCCTTCACAATAGCCACAAATAATAAAAAAATATCTTGGGGTAACAATAACCAAGCAAGTGAACGACCTGTACTTCAAGTCTTTGAAGAAGGAAATTGGAGAAGATATCAGAAGACAGAAAGATCTCCAGTGCTCATGGATATGTAGGGTCAATATAGTAACAATAGCCACCTTAAGAAAAATAATCAACAGATTCAATGCAATCACTATCAAAATTCCAACACAATTCTTTCCATTCCTCAAATGAATAATACTCAATTTCATATGAAAAAACAAAAATCCCAGGACAGGGAAAACAATCCTGTACAATAAAAAAACTTCTGGAGGTATCACCATCCATGATTTCAAGCTGTACTACAGAGTATAGTAATAAAAACCACATGGTATTAGCAGAAAATCAGACAGGTGGATCAACATAATTGAATCATAGACCTAGATATAAATACACACACCTGATTTTTTTATTTTGAAAAACTCAGAAACACAATGGGAAAAGAAAACACCTTCAACAAATGCTGGTGGTCTTACTTGATGTTTGTCTGTGGAAGAATGCAAAGAGATCCCTATCTATCACCCTGCACAAAACTTAAATCCATGCAATTCAAAGACCACAGCATAAAAACCAGAAATACTGAATCTGATAGAAGACAATGTGGGGAATAGCCTTGAACTCAGTGGAACAGGAGACATCTTCCTGAGCAGAACACCAATAGTAGAAGCACTAAGATTGGCAACCAAAAACTGGGACCTCACAAAACTGAAGAGCTTCTGGAAGGCAAAGGATACCATCAATAGCACAAAATGACAGACTACAGAATGGGAAAAGATTTGCAGCAACTCTAAATCTGACAGAGGGCTAATGTCCAAAATCTATAAATAACTTAAATAACTGGACCTCAACAAACTAAATAATTCAAATTTAAAATTTAGGTACACATCTGAACAGAGAATTCTCAGCAGAGGAATCTCAAATGGCCGAGAAGCACTTAAAGAAGTGTTTGACACCCTCTGCCACATAAAAATACAAATCAAAATGACTCAGAGATTGCATCATACACCCCTCATAAAGGCTAAGATCAAAAATACAAGTGATAGCTGAGTGGTGGTGACAAGTGTCTTTGCTAGCACTGGAGAGGCAGAGGTAAGTATATCTTTGTGAGTTCAATGCCAGACTAATGTCCAGAGAAAGCTTTACAACATCCAAGTCTACAGAGAAACTCTCTCTAGAAAAACAAATACATTTTTTAATTAAAAATAAACCTTAAGTGACAGCTCATGCTGGCAAGTATGTGAAGAAAAAGGAACACTCCTCTATTGCTGGTGGACAGTTGCTCAACTATGTTCATAGTATCTTCATTCATAATAGTCAGAAAGTGGAAACAACCGAGATATCCCTCAACCAAAGCAGGGATAGAGAAAATGTGCTCCGTTTACACGATGGAGCATTACCCAGCTGTTAAAAACAATGACATTAAGAAGTTCGAAAACAAGTGGACGGAACTAGAACAAGAAATCATCTTGATTGAGGTAACTGAGACCCAGAAAGACAAACATGGTCTGTACTCACTGATAAATATATATTAGCTGTAAAGGATGATAATGCTACAATACACAGACCTAGAGGCTAAGTAACAAGGAGAGCTCAAGAGAGGGTGCATGAATATCCTTTGGAAGGGGAAATAGAAAGATTTCATGGGTGGAATGGGGAAGGGTGGAGACAGGAACAGGAAGGATAAGGTAGTCCTGGGAGAGAGGGAGAGAGTCTTGGGAGAACCGTGGAATTGGGGGTCACTTTGGAGGTGTGGTAGAAACCAAGTGCAATGAAAACTCCCAGGAATCTGCAAGGGTGATGCTAGCAAAGACTCCTAGTACTGGGAGCACCTGAACTGGTCATCTTCTGTAACCATGCAAGGCTTCCAGTGAAGTGATTGGGACACCAACCTAGCCAGTAAACCCTAAACCGGATGTGCTGGGGTAAAAGAGGGGCAGAACTTGTGGAGTGGGCAACCATGACTGGTACAGCTTGAGACCCATGCCATGAGAGGGAGCCCACAACTGGCACTGTCTGGGGGCCAGAAATAAGAGGTGGGATAGCCCAGAGATCAAAGATAGAGCTCAATATGAACTTTAAATAAATAAATAAATAAATAAATAAATAAATAAATAAATAAATAAATAAATAAATAAATAAAGTCAAAGAAATTATTCCTAGTGGTACTCAGCTCTACTAATAGACAGGAGCCTATTATAAGCATCATCAGAGAGTCTTCATCCAGCAATTGGTAGGATCAGATGTAGAGATCCACAGTGGAACAAGAGCTGGAGTTCTGGCTATCCTGCAAAACAGGGGGAGGAAGGATTGTAGAAGTCCAAGCGTTCAAGGACCTGGGCCTCATAAACAACTAACCAGGTCTCATAATTGCTCACAGAGATTGAACCAAATTTTCTATATGAGTTTTTAACTTTTTATGTTTGGGGGCTAACAAGGTCAATTCTAAAATATTATCTTCTGTTTGCATAATGATTCCAGTAGGAGAATTGATAGAAGGTAAAATAACTAAAATATATTCAAGTTTAGGACTTAATTGATCCAGATATGCCTCATGTAATCTTTTTCCCACTTTGGTCATTTCTCTCCCAGCTTCAGCTGTTAGATCTCACAGACTATTTAAATCTGAATTACCATGCAAAGTTTGAAATAAATATCTTAATTCTTGAGTAAGTAATCCAATATTGAGTCATACCCAATTAATATCTCCCAGTAGTATTTCAAAATTGTTGAGATTTTGCAATTGATGTCTTCTGACCTGAACCTTTTGGGGTTGAATATTTCTGTTGACTTAATTTAAATCCTATATAGTTTATAGAATTTCCTCTCTGTATCTTCTCAGGTGTAATCTGTAATCTCCAACAAATAAAATGTTTTCTGCTTCATTAAACATTCTTTCTAAGGTATCTGTATCAGAAGCAGCTACTAAAATAACATCGATATATGGTAATTAATGGACTGATAAAATTGTTTAATAACCAATTCCAGAGGTTGAGGCACAAAATATCGGCATAAAGTTGGACTGTTTAAATTCCTTGTGTGAGTATTTCAATTTCTTCTTCATAATTTTCATCTGTAATTCCTGGGTGTACTATAAATCTTCAAGATATTAATCTACTCCTTTCAAAAATCATCCTCCACTTTCCCTGAGGAAAAAGGAACAGACACCCTAGTGGCTATTTTAAAACAAGTAATTTGTAGAGATAATGTAAGATGTTTACCCTCAGCCAAATATAAATGAGCACTACCAAAAGTAGCATGCGTTAAATCTCCAATACTAAACTTGCATTCCACTGATTGCTTTGTTTTTGAGATTATTCCATTGCTGAGAGGATATAAGTGGCTCACACTGTTTGGTCTCTGGCAATGAAATAAGCCCTTTACCAGGATTCCCTGTGGTAAGGGATAAACATGCACACCCCTCACTGATTCACATGTAATAATCTAATGCAATTAATCTAAGTCTGTTTCATATAAAGGAGGAAGAAAAGATTCATCCCCAGTGTCTTGAGCCTCCATACCTTCATCTTACTCGAAAACAATGTTTTTGTTTCCCTCTGAGACAACATTCTCTTCTGACAAGTCCTCATCAGAATATCCTTCTTCTTAATTCACATTTCCACATCTGATGAAGCCTTTTCTGACTCTTCACTCTGTTGCAGCTCCAAAGCATTGGGAATTGATTTACATAAGGACCACATCTCTCATAGTATAGCTTCTTTAATGAGCCTTCCAAAAAGCTCTCAATACTTTGACAATGTCATTTTAATTGAACATGAGGACTGTAGCATGAATCTTAAAAGTTCTTATTAATAAAATCAAACCTGAGGCGAGTTATTGGGGTCCATGCTGGTAGATCAGAGAGACAGAACAAGCCACAGCTATTTCACCTCGCAGGATCCTCAGCTGGTCTTGTCTCCTCAGACTGGAGGCTTCTGTGTCCTCATCCCAATGGCTCTCAGCTGAACTGCTGCTGGAAAGCCTGAAGCTTAACCAGCCACATGCTTAACCACCCAAATGCTTCTAGTTTCTGGTCCTCACGCCTTATATATCTTTCTGTTTTCTACCACCACTCCCTGGGATTAAAGGCTGGCTTTCTGGGATTAAAGGTGTGTGTCACCATGCTTGGCTATTTCCAATGTGGCCTTGAACTCACAGAGATCCAGAGGGATTTCTATCTCTGGAATGCTAGGATTAAAGGTGTGAGTGCCACCATTTTCTAGCCTTTGTATTTAGTGGCTGTCTGTTCTCTGGCCCCAGATAAATTTATTAGAGTACACAATATTTTGGGGAACACAATACCACCACAGAGGAGTTACCTGAAACCAATACAAAGCCACTTAATTAGTTCTAAAAGGTCATTAAGCTGTTTTTCTTTTATTTCACTCCATGTCTTTTGTCAAACGTTTTAACAACTGCACATACTGCTGCTTCTGAAATGAGAAATTCCTCATGTCCCTTCCCAATTTTGGAGTCTCGGTTACCTGTGAGTGTACTTAACCTGCAATCCTGGAGCATCTAGATCCCTCATTTCCTTGAGCACTACAGGTTGGGGTCCAGATGTCAGTAACTGTTTCATGTAAGATGACCCCAAAAAAGAAAGAAAGTGACTTGAGGATGCCATGAAGCCTTGGGAGAGCAAAGGGAAAATCACAGTGGCCTGAACCCTGAGAAGCCTTAAAAAATATTTTATTGTTACACAAAAGGTATTTTTAAAAAGTCAAGTTCCACATATCATAGGCTTTGATCTGATCTAGGAGATGTCAGAAGGAACACATTACTCAAGCCATTCTCAGCCATTACAAGACTTCCAGGTTTGCCCTGAATATCTTGTGACTGAATTCATGCAAACAGTCAGAAGCTCCAACACAAAAAAGCAGCTTCATAAATCTCAGATAACAATCACTGCTTAATACAAAGGATAATTTCAAAAACTATTTGTGCCATCACTCCTGAGTTTATGTCAGGTAAAATGGCTCTACTATATTTCCCACAGTAGGCTGTGTGTCTGCTGTGATGTGACTAGCAACTTCAAGGTCCTATACCTTGACTTCCCCACAGTGATATGCTGTGTCTTGGATCGATGAGCCAAACCATCTCTTCCTCCTCCTTCAGGTTCCTCTTCTCAAGTTGAATTATCACAGCACAAGAAATGAAATGAAGGCAGGTTGCTTGATCTGAGTTATTTCTTCAGCCCACAGGACCAGTAGGAATATAAGATTGATGCTGGCAGACACAAGCTACAATGAGTACTTCCAAAAGGACCTTAGCGCAGACACCCAGAGAACCAGGGAAGAGTACTTGTGATGATAAAGAGGAACACAGACATCAGAAAGGTACTGACAAAGGGGAGAGAACCTGATCTGTGAAATGGTTGTATGCTGCTGTTCCTCCTGTCATCCAGAAAGTTAGCTGGGTGGAGATGAGATGGAAAACAGGATTTAGGGCATTAAGCTGCTGTCTTTTCAGACTTGTGATCTCTGAATACTGTCCAATGGAAAGATTCTGTTCCAGTGCCTGCTCATGGGCAACTTGTATTGAGAAACTGCATAGGTTACATGTCCTGGCCACACAGATAAGATGGGTTCAATACTCTGTGCTGAGACATTAGGAAGAGCACTGTTTGTCATCAGGGCTGGTAAGGCCTGGGTGTGGGCTCTGGGATAGGAAAGTCCTGAGCAGCTGCACAGTGATTTCACTCAAAGACTTTCCTTGCACTAGGACCGTTCATCTAACAAATTGATTGCTCCACTTTTTTGTTTTGCTCCAGGATTATTGTTTGGAAATTGTTTTTAACAGTACGTGATTAATTTTTTCATGTGAGAGTATGTGTATATACATATATGCATTATAAGCACATGTGAATGACTGCATGAGTATTTGTGCATATATGTACATACACTCATATCTCATTGCTTGTACTTCACTTTACACACTCCTCAAGGTCTTGACAAAAAGAAAAGAGTAATAGATAAGTAGGATATGAGTAGAAAAGTACTCAGATGATGCCCCCCTCACATGTCACAGATCCTAAAGATACTCCGAGAAACATTTAGACCTGATAACTATTGTCTTCAAGGCAGCACTTTCCAATAACAATGTATCAATGAATATGTTGAAAGTGAAATACAAAAAGTACTGTTCAAATAGGATAAAATATACTGGGACTAATCCTTAAAAAAAGAAGTGAAAGCCATTTACAGCAAAGATGTAAGAGACCAAAAAAGCACCTAACAAACAAACTGGAATGAGCACCCTCTTCCCTCCCCACAATGCTCCCTTTACAGATGGGCAAATTTAATATTATGAAAATGGCTAAAATAGCACAGGAAATTTGTAGTAGGACAGCCCTATAGGGTCGAGGAAATTGGCTCAAATCACTTGCCTAGAGATTCCCATAACTTACTTCCTTATGATCCAAACTAAAGTCTGCCTTAGGGCCTTGCAACAGGTGCTGTCAGAGTTCCTAATCGTTCAGTGACACCAGATTGGGACACAGCCTGTGTGCTGAGAGGAGGGTATATAAGGCCATCGCCATTATTGTTTTTTTAATATATAAATTTTGATTTTAAAAAAAGATTTTCTTTCCTTTGACATACCAACCCTTGTTTCCCATCCTTCCTCTTCTCCTGCTCCCCATACCTGCACCCATCCCCTCCTCATAGAGAATAAGACTGTTTTGAGTAGTCAACACAGGCTGTTATACCATGTTGGGGACAGACCTAGTCCCTCCCTCCTGCATCAAGGCTGAGTAAGGCATTGCACCTTAGGGAATGAGCTCTAAAAAGACAGTTTGTGTACCTGGGGGAAGTCCTGGTCCCATTACCAGGGGACCCACAAACACATCAAGCCACGCAACTTTCACCCACATTCAGAGGGCATAGTTTGGTCCCATGCAGGCTCCCCACCTGTCAGTCCAGAGTCCATGAGCTCCCATTAGCTTGGGTCAGCTATTTCTGTGGTTTTTCGCATCATGATTCTGACCACCCTTGCACTTATAATCAATCCTTCCTACCTCTTTCAACTGAACTCCAGGATCCTGGCCAAGTGCTCAGCTGTGAGTCTCTAAATCTGCTTTCATCAGCCACTGAATGTAGGTTCTATGATGACAATTAGGGGGGACACCAATCTAAGTGCAGGGAAAGGCTAGTTCTAGAACCCTCTCCACCATTGCAATGAGTCTTAGCTGGGAACAGTCTTGTGAATTCCTGGGGTTTCCCCTAGCTGCAGATTTCTTCCCATCCCCTTAATGGTACATTCTGTCAAGATATCTCTTTAGTTGCTCTCCCTCCCTCTCTCCCCCATGTGCACACCTCCCTTCCTCTCCTGTCCCCTTCCTTCTATCCCCCCTCTTAGTTTGCCCAGGAGATCTTAACACTTTTTCCTTCCTGGAGTGATCCATGTGTGTCCCTCTTAGTGTCCTCCTCTTTACCTAGCTTCTCTGGGTTGTGGATTGTAGCCCGGTTATCCTTTGCTTTGCTTCTAACATTCACTTATGAGTGATTACATATCGTGTTTGTCTTTCTGGGTCTGGATTACCTCACTCAAGATGATTTTTTTTCTAGTTCCATTCATTTGCCTATGAATTTCATGATGATATTGTTTTTTACTGCTGCATAATACTCCATTGTGTAATTGTACCACATTTTTTTTATTTTATAATACTATTCAGTTCTACATAATAGCCACAGATTCCCTTGTTCTCTCCCTTCCTGCCCTCCTCTCCTTCCCCCCAGGCCACCCCTCATTCCTGTCTCCTCCAGATCAAGGTCTCCCCCTAGGACTGGGATCGACCTGATAGACTCAGTCCAGGCAGGTCCAGTCCCCTCCTCCCAGATTGAGCCAAGCGTCCCTGCATAAGTCCCAGGTTTCAAACCGCTGACTCATGCAACAAGTCCAGGACCTGGTACCACTGCCTAGATGCCTCCCAAACAGATCAAGCCAATCAACTGTCTCACATATTCAGAAGGCCTGATCCAGTTGGGGGCCCCTCAACCTTTGATTCATAGTTCATGTGTTTCCATTCATTTGGTTATTTGTCCCTGTGCTTTATGCAACCTTGGTTTCAACAATTCTTGCTCATATAAACCCTCCTCCTCTTTCTCACTAATTAGACTCCCACCGCTCCACCAGGGGTCGAGCCATGAATGTCTGCATCCAGATTCCTCAGTCCTTGGATGGGGTTTATTACACAATTATTGGGGTGTTTGGCCATCCCTTCACCAGAGTAGGTCAGTTCCAGCTGTCTCTCAACCATTGCCAGCAGTCTTTTGTGGGGGTATTTTTGTGGATTCCTGTGGGCCTCTGTAGCTCTTTGCTTCTTTCTTTTTTCGTGTGGTCTTCATTTACCATGGTCTCCTATTCCTTGTTCTCCCTCTCTTTTCTTGATCCAGCTTGATCTTTTCCCAATCTGTAGGCTGTCGCTTTGCCTTGTTGACCATATCCTTTGCTCTACAAAGCTTCTCAGTTTCAAGAGGTCCCATTGATTGATTGATTGTCTCAGTGTCTGTGCCACTGGTGTTATATTTAGGAAGTAATCTCCTATGCCAATGCATTCAAGACTACTTCCTACTTTTTCTTCTAGCAGGTTCAGAGTAGCTGGATTTAAGTTGAGGTCCTTGATCCACTTGGACTTAAGTTTTGTGCACGGTGACAGATATGGATCTATTTGCAGCCTTCTATACCTTGATATCCAGTTATGCCAGCACCATTTGTTGAAGATGCTTTCTTTTATCCATTGTACATTTTTGGCTTCTTTGTCAAAAATTATATGTTCATCAGTGTGTGGGTTAATGTCAGGGTCTTCAATTCAATTCCATTGGTCCACATGTTGGTTTTTATGCCAATACCAAGCTGTTTTTATTACTGTAGCTCTATAGTAGAGCATGAATTCAGGGATCGTGATGCCTCCAGAGGTTGTTTTATTGTACAGGATTCTTTTAGCTATCCTGGGATTTTTGTTTTTCCATATGAAGTTGAGTATTATTCTTTCCAGGTCTGTGAAGAATTGTGTTGGTATTTTGATGGGGATTGCATTGAATCTGTAGATTGCTTTTGGTAAGATGGCCATTTTTACTTTGTTCACCCTGCCTAACCATGAGCATGGGAGATCTTTCCATTTTCTGACATTTTCTTCCATTTCTTTTTTCAGGCACTTAAAGTTCTTGTCACATAGATCCTTCACTTGCTTGGTTAGTGTTACCCGACGGTATTTTATGTCATTTGTGGCTATTGTAAGGAGTGATGTATCTCTAATTGCCTTCTCAGCTTCTTTGTCCATTGCATATAGGAGGGCTACTGATTTTTTTTAGTTGACCTTGTATCCTGCTAATTTGCTGAAGGTATTTATAAGCTTTATCAGTTCCTGGATGGAATCTTTGGGGTCACTCAAGTATACTATCATGTCATCTGCAAATAGGGAAAGCTTCACTTCTTTCTTTCCAATTTGTATCCCCTTAATCTCCTTATGTTGTCTTATTACTCTGGCTAGAACTTCAAGTACTATATTGAATAAGTATGGGGAGAGTGGACAGCCTTGCCTCATTCCTGATTTTAGTGGAATTGCTTTGAGTTTCTCTACATTTAATTTGATGTTGGCTGTTGGCTTCCTATAAATTGCCTTTATTATGTTTAGGTATGTTCCCTGTATTCCTGATCGCTCCAAGACTTTTATCATGAAGGGGTGTTGGATTTTGTCAAATGCCTTTTCTGCATCTAGTGACATGATCATGTGGTTTTTTTCTTTGAGTTTGTTTATATAGTGTATAACATTGATGGACTTTCGTATGTTGAACCACCCTTGCATGCCTGGAATGAAGCCTACTTGATCATGGTGGATAATTGTTCTAATGTGTTCTTGGAGTCTGTTTGCCAGTATTTTATTGAGTATTTTTGCATCAATGTTCATGAGGGAGATCGGTCTGTAGTTCTCTCCAGGTCCTTCTGGCATTCAAAGTCTCCATTGAGAAATCGGGTGTTATTCTGATGGGTTTACCTTTATAGGTCACTTAGCTTTTTTCCTTTGCTGCTCTTAATATTCTTTCTTTATTCTGTACATTTAGTTGTTTAATTATTATGTGTAGAGGGGACTTTTTTGGGGGTCTAGTCCGTTTGGTGTTCCATAGGCTTCTTGTATCTTCATAGGCATTTACTTCTTTAACTTGGGAAAGGTTTCTTCTATAATTTTGTTGAATATATTTTCTGTGCCTTTGAGATGGTATTCTTCACCTTCTTCTATCCCTATAATTAGTAGGTTTGGTCTTTTCATGGTGTCCCAAATTTCTTGGACATTTTGGTTCATGACTTTGTTAGCTTTTATGTTTCCTTTGACTGATGAAACTATTTCTTCTACTGTATCTTCAATGCCAGAGATCCTCTCTTCCATCTCTTGCATTCTTTTGGTTATACTTGCATCTGAAGTTCCTGATCTTTTACTCAGGTTTTCTATTTCCAACATTCCCTCTGTTTGTGTCTTCTTTATTTTTCAATTTCCCTTTTCAGGTCTTGGACTGTTTCTTTTATTTGTTTCATGATTTTCTTTTAGTACTTCATTATTTTCTTCCAGGGCTTTATTGTTTTCTTCCAGGACTTTATTGGTTTTTTGCAGGACTTTATTGTTTTCTTCTAATTTGTTTGCCCTTTCCTGTAGTTGTTTACAGCGTTCTTCCAATTTTTTGTCTTTTCCTCTACACAAGCCTCTACCTTCTTCATGATGTTACTCACAGGGCTATTTTCTTCTGCTTCTTCCAATTTTTGATGTTCAGGTCTAGATGTTGGAGGCGGTCTAGGTTCTGGTGAAGCTGTATTGCTCTTCATTTTGTTGTATGTACTTCTGCCTTGATGTCTGCCCATCTGCTTGTGGTTCCTTTTTGGTCTTATCAGTGTAATTTTTTCAGAAAGAGCTGACAGATGCAGCAATTCTTTCTGTCTTGTCCAGATGGGAGTTCTCTTGCTCAAATGGGAACTCCAAGGCAGAATGGAAGCTCTTATCTGGACCAGCAGTCTCTGGTCCAGAAGGAAAGTCGGGGGCAGGATCTGTACCACATTTTCTTTATCCATTCTTCTATTGCAGGGCATCTAGGTGTTTCTAGGTTCTGGATATTACAAATAATGCTGCTATGAATATGGTTGAGCAAATGACCTTGTGGAGTGGTTGAGAAACTTTTGGTTATATGCCAAGGAGTGGTATTGCTGGGTCTTGAGGTAGGTGGATTCCCAATTTTCTGAGATAGTGCCACACTGATTTCCAGAGTGGCTGTACAAGATTGCATTCCAACCAGCAGTGAAGGAGTGTTCCCTTTCTCCACATCTTCTCCAACATAGCCTGTTATCTGTATTTTATCTTTGCCATTCTGAAAGACCTAAGATGGTATCTCAGAGTCATTTTGATTTGCAGTTCCCTGATAGCTGAGGATGTGGAACATTTCCTTAAATGTCTTTGGCCATTATTAAATAAATCAGTCTGCTCTTGGCCTTTAATCTGACTCCCAGTGTCTGTGTCTTTGATGTGGTGCCTTCTTACTCCCTCCCCCAAGGAAGCCATTCGAACCCACGAACATATGGCACCTGAAATTGGGACTTCTGTTACTGTCATTTTCCTGCTTTAGTTCTGATCCTCTCCCAGCCAAAACTTAGGGCCCAATGCTCCAGATACAATAAAGGATTTCATTGGGCAAAAGATTATAGGTCAGAGCCTGCCAATACACAAGCCACCAAGCAGGGAAATCCTCAGTCCTGCCAACAAGAGGAGGATCTGGTAATCCAAAAATCTATTGGACAATGCCCATTTTTCCACACTCTCCAAAGCTGACCATCAATCTTGATGAACAAGTTGTGAAAGGCTTTATTGACATGGGTGCAGACACGACCATTTTAACCAAGATGGAGGTACCTCACTTCCCTCATTGGAAGTTTAATCCCACCCCCCATCATTGGTGTGAGAGGCCAACAAGATTCTAAGATGACCACCTATCTGGTCCTTTGGAAGGACCTTAATGGTAATTGGGGGGGGCATTCACCCTATCATTTCCACTGTACCTAAGAACATGTGGGACAGAGATATTTTGGAGGATAGGGGTGATCTCCTAACTACACATGACAGGGCCTTTTGCATGACATTGAGGTCTATGAAAAGGCAGGTCTTGCAGTCTGTGACCCTGCATGTGATCTGCACCCCCAATTCTAATGGCCACTGTCCCTATAAGGTCCACCACAATCAAGTCCCCTACCTTCATTTCTGTGACAAGACTCTTAGATCAAGAAGTATGGGTGGAACAGTGGCCTATAATTGAACCCAAGCTGTCAATCCTAAAGTAGTTCGTTGCAGAACAGCTAAAGATGGGACACAGAGAACCATCCCCAAGTAAACAGAATACCCTCATAATTGTTATCTCCAAGAGACCAGTAGGCTACTGTCTCCTGCAGGATCTTTGTGTAGTTAATGGTCAAATAGAAAAAAATGGGGTCTACACAGCCAGGACTCCCCCACCCTAGTGCTATTTCCCCATCTTATTAGATATTAGTTTTAGATATTAAGGATTGCTTTTTTTCAAATCCTCTGGCAAAAAAAGATCAATTTTGTAGCATGAATCTTAAAAGTTTTTATTAATAAAAACAAACCTGAATGCTGGATGATCAGAGAAGCAGAACAACCTCACCTTGCCAATTCCCCACCTGATCTTGTTTCCACAGATTGGAAGCTTCTGAGTTCTCATCCAAATGGATCTCAGCTGAACTGCTGCTACTCAAAAGCCTAAAAGCTTAACCAGCCTAGTTCCTGGATTTCACGCCTTATATACCTTTCCACTTTCTGTCCTCACTTCTTGGGATTAAATGCATGAGTCACCACACCTGGCTGTTTCCAGTGTGGCTTTAAACTCACAGAGATCCAGATGGATCTCTGCTTCTCAAGCTATAGGATTAAAGGTGTGTGTGCCACCATTTTCTAGCCTCTAGAAATTCACTAGGTGTTTGTCAAAAAGCAAATACCTAGTGGCTGTTCTGTTCTCTGACCCCAGATAAGTTTATTAGGGTAGACAATATTTTGGGGTACACAATACCACCACACAATATCATTTTGCCAATACTATGTGGGAACCTAATATGCATAAAACAGCTAAGAGATATCAATGAACAGTTTTGGCCCAAGGAATGAAAATAGCCCCAATATTTGCCAATTATATATTTCTCAAGCTTTGGTCAATATCAACAGCGATGCTCTTTTGATCAATTATGTGGATGATCTTCTCCTGTCACACCCAGATGCAGCCTACCTATAAAAGACTGCCAAAGGTGTATTAGAAGATCTTTCAATGTTACATCTGATGGTTGCTCCAGATAAGCTCCAAATGGTACCCCACTTTGTCTTTTCAGACTTTTTCTTTGCTAAGCAGATCCACCTCCTTTCCCTGAAATTGGAAATGAAGGAATTCTACTCACTCTCAGATTTACAACTATTATGTGGTGCAGTTAATTGGTTTAGACCTTACTTGCCCATCCCTGACTAAGAGATGAGACACCTCTTTCTGTTGTTGGAGGGCCTCACTTGTCCTTCCACTAAGGTTAGTCTTACCCAAGAAGCTAAAGATTGGCTACAAAAGCTTTTGGCCATTCTAGCAACCCCCATCCTGTAACGTCACGATACTCAAAGACCCTTACTGGCAATGGCCCTCTGGACATGCAGGGGATTTGGGGAAGTAGTATGAAAACCTGGGCCCATTCTATGGATACAAAAAGCACATTCTGATCTGCACAAAGTTACCTTTAAGTTTGACCAGTTCTTCCAACTCAGCCTTAAGCCATGGATGCTGGCATGAAGAACATATGGAAGAGAGCCAGATAAACTTATGTTCCCCTTTTCTTTAAACAATACAGAGTCCCTCTGGGTAGATTCCATCTCATTCCAGGAAATGGTTGCAGGATTCACAGGAACTAGTGACAATCATTTGTCAAAAAGCAAGATCTTAGCAGAACTCCCCACACTTCCTGTCACAATACAAGCCCATGCAGTCCCCTACTCCACTCCCATCTCTCAGACCACCCTGGCCTTTTTCAATTCTAATAAAAACACACATAGTATTTTTATCCATTGTTTTGTTTCCAAAGATGTTATATATGTTATCCCTAAACCAGGTTCCATTCAATTGGGTGAGCTATTGGCCATCCCAAATGCTCTAGTGGAGTGCTAGCCTGAGCCTGTTAATATTTTTTTCTGACAGCCAGTATACTGTACAGGCAGTTCATGTGCTAGACTTTTCTAGAGTCAAAGACTCACTGATTCCCCATTGCCAGCACCATGCTACTCATACATGATGTCCTAAATCAGAGGATTGAGCACTGTTACTTGTCCTGCCAGAGGCAGCATATGAAAAGCCTGACATGTTGCCAGTTGAATCTGTGCTGGAGATAACTGAGATGAGGACATCGATTCTTCCAGCCCTGCCCTGCTGGGTGTTCTACTAAGCCTGCCTTCTGTGGGCCAGGGAGAAAACAACCCTTGTGTCCAGAGGGCAGACTTTATGGCATATGCATGTCATGTTCTCACCCATCCAACTGTTACCAGTTCTTGTAATCCTCCTACTCTATTTATTCTTTATGATTCCCTTTCTCTCTCTTGTGGTGGATTCCATGAAATTAGAAATGATTTTGAGATTGTGACAATGTCAGGAATTAAAGCTGTTATGCAGGTCATGGGAAAACCCCAGAAGGCTGGTGGCAGAAAACTGTAGATGGAGTGACATGTAGATGGGATAAAAGACAAGAGTTATCCAGAACTAGTTAGAAGAAAACTTGACGAATTAAAGAGAGATGAAGAAGGACTTAAGCTGAGAGGAAGCCGGCAGTCTAGTACCTTAAACGTTTGCTTGTATTTCTGTGAATTCTGAGAAACCACAAGTAGATGGCCTCTAGGGTGATAACCTCAGATGTTCTGATAATAATTAACCTGCAAAAGAATAAGCTGGTGTGCTTTAGCTTTCTTCCTGGGAACTTCTATGTGCAATCAAAGGGGTACACTTTGATGATTTCCAAAAAGAACTTTTGAAACTATTGTGAAGAATCCAATAACCTGTTGAAATTTCTCATCCCCTATTTTCTTGTATTATTGCAATAAAAGGCTGTGGTTGAGTCAGACCAAGAGAAGGTTGAGAAGATGCATATCTGAAGATCTGAGAAGACTTACACCAACTCATGTGTCTGAGTCTTTTCTTACACCTGCCTACATTCCTGCCTTTCGAGACCCTCAAAACTGATGAGGCAGGTCTCAGTCACTATCCCATATTAATCTCACTCCAAATTACCCAAAATCTTGGCTCAAGGAAATGAGGTCACAGACACCATCATATTAACATCCAGTATATATTTCCTAGAGCAAGACAGGGCTCTTCACCAGCTGTTCCATCTGTCTGAAAAGAATTTGCATAGACTTCTTTCAGAATTATCACTTTCCCAATGTAAGCATTTGTCCTGGGCATGTGCGACTTGCACCCCTCTTGCCCACTTAAGACCATTTCAATGTGCAGGGGTTAAACCCTGGGTCTTGTTGCCTAATGCAATCTGGCAAATGGATGTCACACATCATGCCCCCTTTGGCAATCTTAAATATGTTCATGAGATAATAAATACCAGTTTATCCTTTGTTTATTCCCTCACCCTTTCTAGGGAGAAAGCCATCAATGATATCAATGCTATTAGATTGGTCATGGTAGTTATGGGGGTACCCTGGGCACTTAATTCTGACAATGGCCATGCCTATGCCTCTCAACAATTCAAAATTTTCTGGAGTCCCGAAAGATTTCCCACACAACTGGCATTCCCTACAATCCTCTGGAACAAGCCATTGTGGAGAGGACCAACAGAGCTCTTAAGGAGCTATTGGCAAGGACTATTTCACCAGAGGACAGGAGAGATCCTCATCTAGCATTAACAGGTGTCCTTTTCCAAATGAACTTTCTCAGTTTTGATGACAAGGGGCTCAGCCCAGCCTACAAGTACTAGATGTGTTTGGTGAGATTGGGAGATCTTATCTCCCTCCAATGATGGCCACCTGCCACCTGCATACCCATGGAAGAAGGTTTTTCCTCAGAGTGCCACCACACCAATATGGGTCTAAGCAAGAGATGTACACCCAGACATGGATCAACCTGTTTCTATCACCTGAAGTAGGAAGTAACTGAGGACATGTAATTTATATACTCTCTTTTCTTGCTCTCATTGCCCCTCTAAAACCTAAAGACTTGTGGGTCCTTGCTTTTCCACATTTCCTATGATGCCTTTGATGTACTTGGAAGATTTCCTGTGTCCTGGCCAGCAAGAAATAGGGATACTCATGTCCCTTAAGTAAATACACAGAGGCTTATATTAATTATAACTGCTCAGCCGTTAGCCCAGGCTTATTACTGACTAGCTCTTACATTTGAAATTAACCCATTTTTATTAATCTATATTTTGCAATGTGTTCCATGGCTTTACCGGTCTGTTGGCATGTTGCTCCACTTTCAGTGGCAGCTGGCCACTCCTCTGCCTTTTTCCTGTCTCTCTGTTTGGATTTCCCACCTTCTTCTAAGCTACCTTACCATAGACCAAAAGGCTTTATTTATCAACCAATCAGAGCAACACATATCCACAGCCTACAGAAAGATATTCCCTGTTGCTAGAGTTTTCCTGACGTGCCCACAGTCAGGACAAATCTTTGTCACCCGCCAGTCCCACAGCCGCTCAGACCCAACCAAGTAAACACAGAGACTTATATTGCTTACAAACTGTATGGCCATGGCAGGCTTCTTGCTAACTGTTCTTTTAGCTTAAATTAATCTATTTCCATAAATCTATACCTTGCCACGTGGCTGGTGGCTCACCGGCATCTTCACATGCTGCTGGTCATGGCGGCGGCTGCAGTGTCTCCCCGCCTCAGCCTTCTGCTTCCCACAATTCTCCTCTCTCCTTGTTCCACCTACTTCCTGCCTGGCCACTGGCCAATCAGTGTTTTATTTATTGACCAATCAGAGCAATTTGACATACAGACCGTCCCACAGCACTTCCCCTTTCTTTTTTTTTAAAAGGAAGGTTTTAACTTTTACACATCTCCAAAGTCAGCTTGGTATATTTGGGAATTTGGGTGTAGCTTCTCTTACTACTTCCTGCTGGAGGGGGGCGCTGTATCTTATGGGGACACAAAGAAAATTTTAGGATCATGGAGTAGTCCGTGAGACCGTATCGTCTGAGCCAGTTGCCTTGAAACGATTCTGAATGTAGGATCATCTGGGCCATGGTGTCATCGGAGACCTTTCAGGTGGTCTTGGCTGGTCAAACCTGATGTATCTTAATCTGGAACAAATCCATAGCCTCTGGCTTTCTGTGGAAACAAAAGCAGAGCCTCCTTTCCAAAGCAACATATCCTTACATCCAAATTTTGAAGTTAAGGTACCATTAAAACACACATTTTGGCATAACTCAACAGCTTTTGCAATCAAATGTTTCTCTTCAGTTACGAATATCAAAGAGAACATAATCCAGATTCTCTGTGTGGTAGCCATCTTTATGTGGCTTATGTTTTATATTACCTTGAGCTTATTGCTTTAAACTGCAGCCTTCTAAGCCTGAAACGGCGCTGTGGCTGCTGGTTCTGCCCACTTCAGCTTCCCAACATGGCAGTGGTACGTTTTCCTCCAGCTCTGGGAGCCATTGTGGGTCTATGCTTTTATCCAAGCAGCGTGTAGCCCAGAAACCTCTTTTTTTTTTTTTGTACTAGCAAAGGCTAAATCCACCATGCAGCTTAATGTGCCACTTGCAGAGGCCTCATTCCCGCCATACTGCAGATCGAGCTTGCATGCTAGGAACCCGCCAGTAGCTCAAACCGGCAGGCTGCCGCTCATTTGAGAGAGACAATTAGGAAGCTGTTTTTAGCTCCGTTTTAGAATCTTTTCTCAGGTTTTAGGTAGAAACTTTTGCCCCACGTTGGGCGCCATTTGTTGCTAGAGTTTTCCTGCCTTGCCCACAGTCAAGACAAATCTTTGTCACCCGCCAGTCCCACAGCCGCTCAGACACAACCAAGTAAACACAGAGACTTATATTGCTTGCAAACTGTATGGCCGTGGCAGGCTTCTTGCTAACTGTTCTTTTAGCTTAAATTAATCCATTTCCATAAATCTATACCTTGCCACGTGGCTGGTGGCTTACCGGCATCTTCACATGCTGCTGGTCATGGCGGCGGCTGCAGTGTCTCCCCGCCTCAGCCTTCTGCTTCCCACATTTCTCCTCTCTCCTTGTTCCACCTACTTCCTGCCTGGCCACTGGCCAATCAGTGTTTTATTAGTTGACCAATCAGAGCAATTTGACATACAGACCATCCCACAGCAATTCCCCATCACTTTAGAATGGAGGAATGTTAGTTTATTATGCTAGGCACTAGTTAAATATGTTAAGGGCTCATGGTTAGCTAAGTTTCTCTATTTTTCATTACAGCTAACACAAAAAAATTTTCCAACTAAATCAGACAAGGGCAGAGGTTATGCCTTTTGATTCTTTATTTTTTGAAAAGGTTTCCCACAATATAAAAAGGCTGCTTGATCCCTCCTGGATTCTCACTTATGGTTTCATTGGACGCTTGGTGTTTTTAAACTTTCTCCTTTTTAAGTGTCTACTATACCACAACTTGCAACAACAGGAAGCCACTAAAGCAACTCTTTGGGTGTTAATGGCTCTTAGACATCCAACTCATAGCCCTCCACAGGAGGTTATTCATGCCTGGCTTTCTGAAATTCAAAAATCAACTTCCTGATCCTCCCCACCCTGGATGACTCCCCAGGGATGGATGCTCTTCAGGGGCTCACAGTCAATGATGGGTAAGAACTTGTTTGGCAAGCCCACCTAATACAGGAACAGTCCAATAGTTAAGTTCCTCTGAGATAGGGGCAATAAGTCTGGTGCAAAGAACCCAACCAATCTCCCTCATGAACACTGATGCAAAAATACTCAATAGAATACTGGCAAATAGGCTTCAAGAACACATCAAAACAATTATCTACCAGGATCAAGTAGTCTTCATTCCAGGGATGCAAGGGTGATTCAATATAAGAAAGTCTGTCAATGTAAAACATCATATAAACAAACTGAAAGAAAAAAAACGATGATCATCACACTAGATGCAGAAAAGGCATTTGACAAAATCCAACACCCCTTCATGATAAAGGTCTTTGAGCAATGAGGAATACAGGGAACATACATAAGCATAATAAAGCAATTTACAGCAAGCCAACAGCCAACATCAAATTAAATGTAGAGAAACTCAAAGCAATTCCACTAAAATCAGGAATAAGGCAAGGCTGTCCACTCTCCCCATACTTATTCAATATAGTACTTGAAATTATAGCCAGAGCAATAAGACAACAAAGGAGATTAAGGGGATGGATACAGATTGGAAAGGAAGAAGTCAAGCTTTCCCTATTTGCAGATGACATGATAGTATACATGAGTGACCCCAAAATTTTGATGAAGGAACTGATGCAGCTTATAAACATCATCAGCAACATAGCTGGATACAAGATCAACTCAAAAAATCAGTTGCCCTATTATATATAATTGATAAAAAGGCTGAGAAAGAAATCAGTGATACATCACACTTTACAATAGCCACAAATGATATAAAATACCTTGGGATAACTCTAACTAAGCAAGTGAAGGACATATATGACAAGAATTTAAGTCCCTGAAAAAACAATTAAAGAAGATGGCAGAAAATGGAAAGATCTCCCATGCTCATGGGTAGGCACGATTAACATTGTAAAAATGGCAGTCTTACCAAAAGCAATCTACAGATTCAATGCAATCCCCATCAAAATACCAACACAATACTTCACAGATCTGGAAAGAATAGTACTCAACTTCATATGTAAAAACAGAAAACCCAGGATAGCCAAAAGAATTCTGTACAATAAAACAACCTCTGGAGGCATCACAATCCCTGACCTCAAGCTCTATTATAGAGCTACAGTACCAAAAAACAGCTTAATAGTGGCATAAAAACTGACATGTGGACTAATGGAATCAAATTGAAGACCTTAAAATTAATCTGTACACCAATGAACATATAACTTTTGACAAAGAAGCCAAAACTGTACAATGGAAAAAAAGAAAGCATCTTCAACAAATGGTGCTGGCATAACTGGATGTCAACATGTAGAAGATTGCAAATAGATCCATATCTGTCACCATGCACAAGACTTAAGTCCAAGTGGATCAAAGATCTCAACAAAAATCCAGTTACACTAAACATGATAGAAAAGAAAGTAGGAAGTAGTCTTGAACGCATTGGCATAAGACATCACTTCCTAAATATAACACCAGAAGCACAGACACTGAGAGCAATAATTAATAAATGGGACCACCTGAAACTGAGAAGCTTTTGTAGAGCAAAGGACATGGTCAATAAAACCAAATGACAGCATACAGAATGGGAAAAGATCTTCACCAACCCCACATCTGACAGAGGGCTGATCTCCAAATTATATAAAGAACTCAAAAAGCTAGACATCAAAATGCTGAACAATCCAGTTAAAAAATGGGCTACAGTGCTTAACAGAGAATTCTCAACAGAGGAAGTTCAAATGGCTGGAAGGCATTTAAGGAATTGTTCAACATCCTTAGTCATCAGGGAAATGGAAATCAATACAACTCTGAGATACCATCTTATACCTGACAGAATGGCTAAGATCAAAAAACACTGAAGACAGCTTATTCTGGAGCAGAGCAAGATGAACACTCCTCTACTGTTAGTAGGAATGCAAACTTGTACAACCACTCTGGAAATCAGTATGGCAGTTTCTCAGAAAATTGGAAATAAGTCTTCCTCAAGACCCAGTTCTATCACTCTTGGGCATATACTCAAGGAATGCTAAATCTTACCATAAGGACACATGCTCAACTATGTTCATAGCAGAATTTGTTGTAATAGCAAGAACCTGGAAACAACCTAGATGCCCCTCAATTGAAAAATGGATAAAGAAAATATGACACATATACACAAGGGAGTACTAGTCAGCAGTAAAAACCAGTGATATCATGAAATTTACAGGCAAATGGATGGATCTAGAAAATATCATCTTGAGTGAGGTAACCCAGACTCAGAAGGACAAGCATAGGATGTACTCACTCATAAGTGGATACTAGATGTGAGGAATGGGATGGCCAGAGTGCTGGGTCATTCCCTCATAAAAACAGCTCACCTATCCAAGCAACTTCAGGTAGCAATTGAGGCTTCTGCAGCATCCTTATCCTCCCTCCAGAGGCAGTTAACCTCTCTTGCACAGGTTGCCCTACAAGACCCACTGGCCTTGGACCTGCTGAGAGCAAAAAAGTGTAGGACATGCCTTTTTCTGAGGGAAGAATGTTGTTATTATATTAATGAGTCTGGAATGGTAGAAACCCAGTTAAATAAGCTACATAAACTTAGCCTAGGGCTACATAAGCAGCAATTCTCTGCCGGAGCAGATGATTGATGTAAATCATCCATGTTCTCCCTTTTGATGGCTCTTGCCGGACCGTTAGTCAGCACCTTGTTATTTGTAACTTTGAGTCCCTTTTATAATTGGCAGGCTAATCCAATTCATCAAAAAACAAATAGACTCCCTGGCATCAAAACTAATAAAGGTTTGACTTCCCTTCTGGACCAGAGGTGAGTATCCGGGCCCAGCCCGGAACACGTCCCTGGGCACCAGCCACTCCGGGAAGACATTCCCAACTTGGCCTCAGGTTCTGGCCACCGGGCAGGTCCCCTTCTCACCCCACCAGGAGGGATCCCCTTTTCTAAACCCCCCGGCAGGCCCTGCAATCTCCACACCCTACCCCCACGCCCATCTGCCCGAGACCCCAGCCACTTCCTGGGACTTAGAGACTGGCCCCCTGCTCCCATCCTGCCCTGGACTTCCTTTCTGGACAAGAGCTCAAAACCTGAACTGGACTTCCCTTCAGGACAAGAGCACACATCCTACCCCGGACTTCCTGTCTGGACAAAAGTTCCCATCCTGCCCCAGACTTCCCGTCCAGAAAAAAGTTTCCATCATGTCCCAGAGTTCCCATTTGGACAAGAGAGCTCCCATCTGGACAGGAGAGACTTCCTGAATCTGTCAGCTCTGTCTGAACCAAGTGCGCTGATAAGACCAAGAACGAACCCAAAAGACAAACATGGTATGTACTCACTCATAGGAGGATACTAGATGTAAAACAAAGGATGACTAGACTGCTATTCACAACTTCATGGAGGCTACCTAGAAAACAGGACCCTAAGAAAGACACAGGGATCACACACTGACAGAGAAGTGGATGAGATCTACATGAACAAACTGGATGTTGGGGGGGGGGTAATGAAGGGCAAGTGTTGAGGGAAAGAGAGCTTAGGGGAGCAGGAGATACCAGCTGGATCAAGAACAGAGAGGGAGAACAAGGAATAAGACACCATGATAAATGAAACTCCCATGGGAATACGACGAAGCAAAGTGCTAGAGAGATCCCCAGACATCCACAAAGATACCTCCACAATAGACTACTGACAATAGTCAAGAGAAAGCCCAAACTGACCTACTCTGGTGATAGGATAGCCAAACACCCACACTGTCATGCTAGAAATCTTATCCAATGACTGAGGGAACTGGATGCAAAGATCCACGGCCAGGCCCCATGTGGAGCTCCAGAAGTCCAACTGGCAAGAAATAGGAGGGTTTGAATTAGAGAGAATTTTTGAGACCAAGACTGGAAAAGGCACAGGGACAACTTGCCAAACTAATGGAAACACATGAACTATGAACCAATAGCTGAGGAGCCCCCAAGTGGATCAGGCCCTCTGGATAAGTGAGACAGTTGATTAGCTTGAACTGTTTGGGAGGCACCCAGGCCGTGGGACCGGAACCTGTCCTTATTGCATGAGCTTCCTGTTTGGAACCTGGGACCTATGCAGGGATACTTTGCTCAGCCTGGGAGAAGGGGACTGGACCTGCCTAGAATGAATCTACCAGGTTGAACTGAATGAATCTCCAGGGGATCCTTGCACTGGAGGAGATAGGAATGGGGTGTGGGCTGGGGGGAAGGTGCAGGGGGAGGGGGGAGGACAGGGGAATCTGTGGCTGATATGTAAAATTAAATCAAATTATAAAATAAAATAATTGTAACTGAAAAAAAAAAAACAAGAACACCCGGGAATTTACAAGCAAATGGATGGAACCAGAAAAAAGAATCATCCTGAGTGAGGTAACCCGGACAGAGAAAGACAAACATGGTATGTTGTAGCTAGAGTTTTCCTGCTTTGCCCACAGTCAGGACAAATCTTTGTCACCCGCCAGTCCCACAGCCGCTCAGACCCAACCAAGTAAACACAGAGACTTATATTGCTTACAAACTGTATGGCCGTGGCAGGCTTCTTGCTAACTGTTCTTTTATCTTAAATTAATCCATTTCCATAAACCTATACCTTGCCACGTGGCTGGTGGCTTACCGGCGTCTTCACATGCTGCTGGTCATGGCGGCGGCTGTAGTGTCTCTCTGCCTCAGCCTTCTCCTTCCCACAATTCTCCTCTCTCCTTGTCCCACCTACTTCCTGCCTGGCCACTGGCCAATCAGTGTTTTATTTATTGACCAATCAGAGCAATTTGACATACAGACCGTCCCACAGCACTTCCCCTTTCTTTTTTTTAAAAGGAAGGTTTTACACATCTCCAAAGTCAGCTTGGTATATTTGGGAATTTGGGTGTAGCTTCTCTTACTACTTCCTGCTGGAGGGGGGCGCTGTATCTTATGGGGACACAAAGAAAATTTTAGGATCATGGAGTAGTCCATGAGACCGTATCGTCTGAGCCAGTTGCCTTGAAATGATTCTGGATGTTGGATCATCTGGGCCATGGTGTCATCGGAGACCTTTCAGGTGGTCTTGGCTGGTCAAACCTGATGTATCTTAATCTGGAACAAATCCATAGCCTCTGGCTTTCTGTGGAAACAAAAGCAGAGCCTCCTTTCCAAAGCAACATATCCTTACATCCAAATTTTGAAGTTAAGGTACCATTAAAACACACATTTTGGCATAACTCAACAGCTTTTGCAATCAAATGTTTCTCTTCAGTTACGAATATCAAAGAGAACATAATCCAGATTCTCTGTGTGGTAGCCATCTTTATGTGGCTTATGTTTTATATTACCTTGAGCCTATTGCTTTAAACTGCAGCCTTCTAAGCCTGAAACAGCACTGTGGCTGCTGGCTCCTCCCACTTCAGCTTCCCAACATGGCGGTGGTATGTTTACCTCCAGCTCTGGGAGCCCTCCTGGGTCTATGCTTTTATCAAAGCAGCGTGTAGCCCAGAAACCTCTTTTTTTGTTTTGTACTAGCAAAGGCTAAATCCACTACGCAGCTTAATGTGCCACTTGCAGAGGCCTCATTCCCGCCATACTGCAAGTCAAGCGCACACGCCAGGAACCCGCCAGTAGCTCAAACCGGCAGGCTGCCGCTCATTTGAGAGAGACAATTAGGAAGCTGTTTTTAGCTCCGTTTTAGAATCTTTTCTCAGGTTTTAGGTAGAAACTCTTGCCCCACGTTGGGCGCCATTTGTAGCTAGAGTTTTCCTGCTTTGCCCACAGTCAGGACAAATCTTTGTCACTCGCCAGTCCCACAGCCGCTCAGACCCAACCAAGTAAACACAGAGACTTATATTGCTTACAAACTGTATGGTCGTGGCAGGCTTCTTGCTAACTGTTCTTTTATCTTAAATTAATCCATTTCCATAAACCTATACCTTGCCACGTGGCTGGTGGCTTACCGGCGTCTTCACATGCTTCTGGTCATGGCGGCGGCTGTAGTGTCTCTCTGCCTCAGCCTTCTCCTTCCCACAATTCTCCTCTCTCCTTGTCCCACCTACTTCCTGCCTGGCCACTGGCCAATCAGTGTTTTATTTATTGACCAATCAGAGCAATTTGACATACAGACCGTCCCACAGCAGTATGTACTCACTCATAAGTGGTTATTAACTACAAGAAAAAAAGGTTAAAAATGCTATACAAGGAAGATTCATGGGGGCTACACCAATATATCAATGTAGAAGGGAAATAGAAGAGAATATGTGAGTGATCTGATGCTGTGGGATGTTCTGTATGTCAAATGTGTCTCTCTGGTTGGTTAATAAATAAAATACTAATTGGTCAATAGCCAGGCAGGAAGTATAGGCGGGAAGCAGATAAAAGAATTCTGGGAAGTAGAAGGCTGAGGTAGAGTGACACAGCCAGCCACCGCCATGACAAGTGAGATGTAAGGTATGAGTAAGCCACAAGCCATGTGGTAAAGTATAGATTAATAGAAATGGGTTCATTTAAGATAGAAGAACTAGATAACAGGAAGTCTGCCACAGCCATACAGTTTGTAAATAATATAAGGTTCTGTGTGTTTGTTTTATAAGTGGGCTGTCAGACTGCTGCGGTTTGGCAGGACCCAGAGAGAAAACTCCAGCTACAAGCTGAGGGCAAATGGAGTTGGGAACAGGAGTCATCAGTTTGAGGTAGGATAGTGGGGGAGATTACTGAAAGAGACAACTGGAAGAGGGGACTATGTCAGGGTTAGGTGAAAAGTTGGCACAAGGAAATCACCAAAAAATCAATAAGGAAGATTCTTTAGACACCTAGAAATAGCAGATACGTTTTCTGAACTGGCCATTTCCTGTGACCAGATTGGTGCCTAACCCAAATGTCATGAGACAAGCTTCAACCAGCAACTGATGGAAACAGATGCAGACTCTACAAGTGGAGTTCAGAGAATCCTTCAGAAGATGGGGAGAAAGGATTGGAGGAGCCACATGGGTCAAGGACACCACAATAAAACTCACAGAATCAACCTGGGCTTACAGGGGCTCACAGAGTCTGAACTGCCAACAAACCAGGTTGCCTACATGGGACTGTCCTAGGCCCTCTGTGTATGTGTTATAGATTTGTAGGTTGGTGCTTTTATAGAACTCCCAATAGTGGGAAAAGGGGCTGACTCCAATTCTTTTACTGGCTTTTGGGACCCAACCCCTCATACTGGGTCAGCTTGTCCAGCTATAATACATGGGGAATTGCTTAGTCTTACTGAAACTTCTTAGGCCATGATATATTGATACTCATGGGACACCTGCCCTTTCCTAAACAGAAATGGAGGAGTAGTTTGAGCAGTGGGAACAGAGGGAGGCTAGGGGAAGGTCCTGGGAGGACAATAAGGGGGGGGGCAATGGCTGGAATGTAAAAAAAAATACAAAAATAAAAATAAATTTATTTTATAAGGAAAAGGAAAAACAAACAAACCAAAGATCAAACCATCTTGTTGACCCCTCTGGGCAAAGATATGCTCCTCTATCAATGGCAGTCGTCTCTCATACCAGTCAAAGATGTCATGTCTCCAGTTACAGCATACTTGTACCACTTTGCTACTCCATTTTTCCCACCTCTCCATTACTTATTTGTTCATCATAATGGCCTAGGGCGCTGGGGTGTGTCATGCAGTAGACCCTTTTCCCAATCAGCTTTACTTGCTAATGTTCATTGCAATGAGCTGTCGGTCTACTTCAGGGACTCTGGCTTCTGTTTCACCATCAATCTGGAACCTCACCCAGACATTTCTTGGATATCCTACTGTTGCTCAGAGCCATAGAGATCCTGTGGCTATGCTTCTGCAGGACAGGCCCATTTCACCTTCTCAAGCAGCTGATAGATAGGGTAAATGTTGGGGTGAACCAACTCGAAGCCCTAGATTTGAACCTCAGTGTTGGTTGAGTTATTCAGCACTGGTCTTTGCTATGCTATCCTCCACCCCAGAGGCGGAGGCAGGGCCAGTCCTGACTATTTTTAAGGTTCATTTATTTTATGTGTAGAAGTGTCTTTCTTGCATGTATGTGTTTGTTGCATATGTGTCTGGTGCCCAAAGAGGCTGGAAGGAGGCATTGTGAGTTGTCAAGGTAGGTATTAGAAACTGAATCCTAGTTCTCTACATAACAGTGAATGTTTTTAACTGCTGAGCTTTATCCCCATGCACAAATGATTAATTGTTTAAAATGTCATTTTAGTTTAATTTTGCTAGTTTTTACTCTATGTAGAAATTCATCCATATATTTTAGATTTTCCAGTTTAGTGGAATGTTATTAAGGTAAATTCTAATAATTTTGTGAATTTCACTGGAGCTTGTCATAATGACTCCATTTTCATGTCTTACTGTATGAGCTTTGGCATTCATTCTTCCTTTTGGTTAGTTTATCTAAAGTTTGTCAACATTGTTTATTTTGTGAAAGAACCAAATCTATTTCACTGTCTCTGTGGTTTGTTTATTGTTGAGCTGCTTTCATTTCACTAATTTTGTCAATGTCAGTGCTTTCTTTCCAGCTCCTGATTTTGGTGTTTAACTCCTTCTTTTTCCTGAGCCCTAAGGTGAACCATTAACTAAATAATTAGAAATCTCTTTGATTTCTTAATGTATGTGTATTGACCTTGAAACATCTCTTTTAGGACTATTTACATTGCATCTCACAGATTAAAGTACATTTTTTTTTAATTTTCATTTTATTATACGAGACTTTCTACTCTTGATTTCTTCAAGAAATTATTCATAATTAAGTTGTAAGTTGTTTAATCTCCTTGATTTTGTTTACCTTTTAGATTTTCTCTTGTTTATTTGTAGTCATTTTATTGTTGTCAGGTACAACATAAGGAAATATTTCAGTTTCCCCATATTTGCTCACACATTCTTTGTGTCCAAATATAGGATCTATTTTAAAGAAAGTTACATGGGCTGCTGAGAACAATTTATATTCTGCAGTGTTTGGATACAATATTTTATAGTTGCCTTTTCAGGCCATTTTACCTTTGATTTCATTTAATTCTGTCTACTTTTTATTGGAATGAAGGGTAAATATTTGGGAATGAAACTGCAATAACACCTGGTGATAGCCTATGTCTTTACATCTAGTAGTATTTTCTGTGTAGAAGTGTGTTAATATTTGTGTAGAATTGTACAATTCTCTCCATGAATTTTTCCATTTATCAGTAGAAAGTGATATTTATCATTTCTCATTAGATTTGATTATGTCTATTTTGTCAGATTGCATCAGCAAGATTAGCTTGTTTTCAAGCTCCATTTGCCTAGAACACCTTTTTTCATCAATTCACTGTAAGGTTACAACTCTCTTTTATAATGGAGTACAACAAAAAACTTTCTACTTTTTATTCTAGTGTCCCAACCTGTGTCTTTTGATTAAGGAATTGACACCATTAATAGTAAGATACTACTGAAAGGTACCTGTTGATTATTGTAATTTTGATGATTTTGCCAATGTGCTCGAGCTGGTTTTCTTTTACTACTTGCTTAGCTATTGTTCTGGTTTGCTTTATGGTTTCTGTGATAAAACATTCTTGCTAGAAGCAATGTAGGGGAAGAAAGTATTTATCTGGATTACACTTTTCAGGTCGGGATTTATCAATGGGAGAAGTCAGGGAAGTATCTCCAGATGGAAGTGAAGCAGAAATCATTTTACAAATCTGCTTGTTAACCTCCTAAGTGTTTCATGCTCAGTTAGGTTTCTCATAAAAGCCAAACCCAACTACCTTTGCTGTGTGCCTGAATACATTGATCATCAATGAAGACAACAGCTAAAACACCTGGTAACATGTCAATCTGATAGGGACAATATCTTAACTGTGGCTTCCTCAGATGATTCTAGGTTCTGTCAAGTTGACTAGGGAAGCTAACTTACATGTGTTGTAGTCTTAAGGATACATCTATTTTCCTCTTCAGTATACACAACTCCTACAAATACATTTTGTAGAGCTGTGTTGGTGGTCATAAATTCATTTCACATACTTTTTAGCATATAAACTTTTATTTCTCCTTGAGTTATGACAAGTAGCTTTGATGGGTACAGTAGTCTGAATTGTCATTGGTTGTCTTTTAGAACTTGAAATAAAGCTTTCCAGTCCCTTCTGCTTTTCAAAGTCTTAGCTAAAAATCTCTTCTTATTCTGACAGAACTTCCTTTACATTTGACTTGGTGTTTCTCTCTTTCCAATTTCAATATATTTTCTTTGTTTAAAAACAGTATTTTGAGAGGTGGTTCTTTTCTGGTCTTATCTATGTGGGATTCTAAATTCTACCTGTATCTGAATGTGCATCCATTCTAATAAAAAGCAACTTAGAGAGAAAAGGGTTTGTTTTGCTTACAACTCCAGAGTACAGTTTATTATTGATAAGAGGTCTTGCTAGGAAGTTAAATCACTGTAATCATAGTCAATATCAGACAAACAATATGTTTACTCTTGCTTTCTTGCCTGCAACTAGCTTTCTCTTCCCTTATAATTTTCTGGACTCCCATGAGTAGGGAGTGATGCTGCCCACAATGTTCTAAATTATCAATGACCTATCAGGACACCTTTTCAAAGGCATGCCCAGAGCCAATGTAATCTAGATGATTCCTCATTGGAAATCTTTTCCAATGTGGTTATAGGTTGTGCTAAGTTAACACTAAAAGATACTAAACATAACATCTCTTTTCCTAACTATAGAAAATGATAATTTAAAAGGGTTTTTATACGTATGAGCCTTAGAGTTCATCTTTGCATAGGGTGACAGATATCTTGGTGACAGATATTCCAGTCCTATCTTCTTATTAAGTAATCTTTGTTCATATAAGATTGTCCCATATCCTCCACCTTGCCTTCATACTGTGGTTTTTCCTGTAAAACATCTTATTTATTATGACCTGGTGTGTATGTGAGCATGAGTTGCTGTGTGGGTACACACATCTCAAAGAACATTTGTGAGAACAATGCTGTGGAGTCAGTTGTCTATATGTAATTTATGTGGGTTACAGAGACTGTTTGGTCATCAGGTTTATATGATAAAACTTTCTTTTACCCATTTTTATCTCATAATGCCACCCATCCCTTTTGTATCTCTATTTATTTCATTTACAATTTATTTATTTATAGATATTTTTGCTAGTTTCTACATTTCCTTCTGCAATAAAGCTGTTTCTATAACTTACTCTTCAAAATTGTGTCATTAGGGGATAGATAGATAATTCAGTGGTCAAAAGTACTTGAAGATTTTCAGAAGTGTGGTATTTGTTTCCCGGCACTCACACACTCACATTAAGTAACTCACAATTTTCCATGGCTCTAGCCATGGAACACCCACTCTTCAAATCTCACTGGGCACACACACACACACGAGAGAGAGAGAGAGAGAGAGAGAGAGAGAGAGAGAGAGAGAGAGACTCATACTCCTATTAAAATACACAAACATATACAAAAGTAAAAAAATAAATCTTTTAAAATAATTTTAGTAACTACAAGTTTCTAGGGCCTTGCATATTATCTGATTGCCCCTGTAGAACATTCTCTGCGTGTGTGTCTCTCTGTGTGTCTCTGTCTGTCTGTCGCTCTCTCTCTCTGTCTCTCTCTCCCTTTCCCACTTCCTCTCATCTTCTCCACCTTTCTCTCTACCAGATGACTTATTCCCCCCACTCTGTTCATTGATGTGATTATTAACAATGTCATAAAACCTTGATTTGTACCATCCTTGGATTTTACTCAAGAGATTTTTGTATGGATGGGAATCATTCTTCCCAACATCGTACAAAATACCATTCTTCCCATCTCTGTTATTGAATCATTCTATCTTCATAGCACACTTCACCAGGAGGCAGGTACTTACTTGTCTGCTTGTTGAACATTACTCCCTGTTAACACTCAGATCTTGTGGTTAGTTGTTGTTGGATACAGCCAATAGAGCTCATCACTTGATACACATCAATTAAAATGTAACAAAATAATAAATATCCATGCTGATTATCATGGTGCAAGCCTGAAATCACAACATTCATGGGATCTATTCAAGTGGATCAATAGTTCAAGACCAACCTTGACTACATGCCAAGACTGAGGCAGCCTCATTGACATACCTTCCTGCCTCCAAATAAACAGCTATCTTTTAAAACAACTTCAAAGGCAGAACCACTGTTAATTATAAGCTATGTATATGTCATTGGCTTATTTTTAGTGATCAAATCTACATGGTCTTGGCTTTTTGATTCCTTCCAGACAGGATCTGTTTTATGTCATGGTGGCCACAAATTCTCTGTGTACTGGAAAATGACATTGAACTTCTGGTCTTCTCTTGTCTCTACCTTCCAAGTTTTATTATTGCAGATGCATGCCACCATATCCAGCTTGTCTTTTAGCTTTTCTTTGGATGTGCATAGGTGTGTGTGTATTTATGCTGGCCTGGTTACAAATGTGTGAATGTGGCTGTTCTTGTGCCAAAGCTTGAGTGTGGAAGACAAACTACAACATCAGGTGTTGAGCCTTAATTTCTACCTTGTTTGAGACAGAGTCTCTTTCTTCTTGTTCAGCACTGCATGTGCCAGATTTGCTGGTCACAAGCTTCTAAGCATTCTCCTGTCTCCACTCCCATGTCATAGAAGGAGTGCTAAGGTAAGAGATAGAGACTGCATCACCATCTTTGAGTCCTTCCTGAGGATTCAAACTCAGGTCCTCACACATACAAGGCAAAGGCTTTCCACTGAACCATCACCTGAGCACAGCTTTTAATCTCGTTAAGTGGCTTAACTCTGTTATGTTTTGTGCAATATACTTTCTCTAATAATTCTCTGCAGATCATTTACCCCCTGCTTTCAATCAAATGTTATATTCCTGGAATTCATGCATCCTACTGCTCTGACCATGGTGTAACTCTTATCTTCTCTCTAAACTTGATTCAGTAAGTTCTACAGATAATTGCGCAGAATCTAAGTGTTCAATGGGGCTGAGACATGTACAGAAAGCCTTAGACAAGGAACAGTGAAGACACTGTGACTGTTGAGAACACATCACAGTAGCCCTAGGAATGTAAATGAGGCATTGAGGTAAAGCTTTTGGGCCATGCCTGGAAGGTCTCTAGTTGTCTGTGTTTTGGAAACTTGGGTGTTGAGGATTCACTATTGAGAAGTGATGGGAGCTCAGAGGTGGATGACAGAATGAGGGGATCTCCCTCAGAAATGGTTAAGATAGTTCTTTAGACTTGATGATAATACAAAGTCTAAACCTAGCCATGCCAAGACCTCTCTGGCTTACTGTATTGATATGATTGCTTTTCCCCAAGACATGTCTCTATGATTGCAGCCCACCAGGAGAATGAATCCATGTGGCATCTTTTTGCTATACACTGATTTCTTGCTATGAGCAAGATCCTTGGTACAGGGGTGAGATGTGCAGGGTCGGGTCAGGACTTAACAGGATGTCTAGAAGAGTAACCATGTCATGAAGAACTCTCGGCCAGAGCCCTCAGCAGATGGACCTGAGTCTTGGGATTCATTTGGCATTCTTTGGAATTCAGGATCAGCTGAGGTGGTAATTGGAGCTTCAGCTGAGTCTGAATCTTCAGCTTTTAATATCCCAGTCTCTCCTTTGAGTGCTGGGTTTGACATGGGTCAGCAGCTACAGCTGGGGTTAGGCCACACAGCAGGTGTCTTTAGGGACTCCACATGGCACACATAGGGGCTGATCATCACCTGATCATCATGGTGAGGAACTTCTAGAATGGGGCTGAGTTTAGAACTGGAGCCTACTCAGGAGGTGCCTAGAGATTTGTAATCTGCTTTGACAAAGACAAGAACAATTAAGCAATCAAGAAAATGGGATGACTTAGAAAACACTTTCAGCTTGCACCTGTCATAGGCCCTCTTCTGGAACACAGTGAGCATTGTCCCCTATGTACTTATCATCATAGTTCTTAATCCAGATCTAGAAGGACAAAGAAGAAGTCAGAGGAAGAACTGAATGCCCCCAAATGGGCCACATGGAAAAATCCTGGATGGATAGCTTAGCTACAGCCAAACACCCACACAAGGAGTTCTCAGGCTCTTGATACCAAAAATTAGGTAGGAAAGTAGGATGAGTAAGACTTGACACCAAAGGACTATGGAAGCATCCTCTAAAACAGTGGTTCTAAAGCCATGGATCAGGACATCATTTGGAGTTGATGACCCTTTCAAAGGGGTAGCCTAAGACCATGGAAAATATCAGATATTTAAATTTATGATTCATAAACAGTAGCGAAATTACAGTTATGAAGTAGCAATGAAAAGAATTTTATGGTTGGCAGGGTAAACACAACATGAGTTAAAGGATAACAGAATTGTGAACATTGAAATCCTCTGAGCTGAAGATCCAGGGATTTCCTAGAAGCCATGATGTCTACATCTCTGAGACCCTGTGGGCAATAATGTGAATCCAAAGTAGTAATCCACTTTACACATAATGCAAGAAACAGCCCCAGATGCATATATATAGTATATATATACATTCTCTGTCTCAAGATGCCACAAGCAATAAAGTATCACAAACACTATAAGATTCTGATATGTGTACTGATGGTGAATGGGAGAGCAGCTATTCCAGCTGGAGGAGAGAAGGAAAGAATAGGGTCAGACCTGGAACTGTCATTCATGAGCATGCTACAGGCCAATACCTTGCATTGCTTTAGGCAAGAATACACACACTGAATATCAAAATATTCTTTCAGCACAAGGTTTGTTCCTTGGTGTACACATTGTTACATTAGAGTCTTGGGACAAACTTGCCAGAGGAAGTGTTAGTCTGTGTACATTAGAAGCCCAGGGAAGCCTACCAGACATAACTGTTTGTGAAACATGAGGACATTGATAGACTTGGGACAACTGGGAGCTTAACAGTGTTTAGGAACCTGGGAAAAGTATGGGACATACTTGCACATGAAATGTGTGTTTCTCGTGTGCTCCTGGGACACTTGGGGAACTTTTGACGTTTCAGGGTCTGGATGCCATTGGAAAATTGGCAGCCTTTGGGTGCCTGGGAACACTGGAGGACTTTGAGTTATTAAAAGACATATGTTCATAATGTGCTCTTAAGGCATTTGGAAACTTGTTGCATTGGGTGCCTCTGAGAACATCTGGTAATATGCAGGCATAGGGGGATCTTGAGGCATTTATGGAAAAAAGGTTCTTGGGAAAGATGGAACCATTGGGGAAAAATCAGGCAATGTTAGACAGGAAAGCATACTGGTATGTGAACCTCCCATGGTACCTTCCTGTATCAGTGAAGCTGAGAGGAGAGAAATGGACCAGAGTAACTCCAAACTCCCTAGGTCTTCACCATGAGTTTTAGGAGAATTCACTGAAGATTTCCTTTGCAGCATCGATGACTGGGGTACTCATCCTTTGTCTCCAGCTGTTGTTCTGTCTACTGAGGAACTATGTTTTCTCAACAGTGGAATAATTATTCCTATGTTAATCATTCCTGTGTTAATATAAATCTTTAACCCAATAACAGACTGGTTCACTGTGAGTTATGATGCTTAAGTACTCTCTCCACACTCTGTTGACCTCTGTCTCTGATCAGTGATTGAAGACATGCTGTTGGAGACAAGAACAAGGTCTCACACTCCAACTTTAAAAATCTATGCAGTACCTTATTCTTTCTACTGTTTTATTGAGACTGAAGACTATCTATATAGTTCTGGCTGCCCTGCAATCAATATATAGGCTAAGCTACATTCAAACCCAGATAAATCCTCCTAACTCTGCATCTTTTCTGCTGGGATTAAATGTTTAGTTCACCCTGATCAGCTTAATGAACCCTTTGAAATAGCCAAGATCATTCTCAGTATTCCACTCTTTTAATTCTGTGGAAGAATACAGTACATGCACATGGCACTGTATGTGCCCACAAGGTCCAGAAGAGGGGGTCAGACCCCTGCAGTAGAAGTGTGAGCCCACAGATCATGGATGCTGGGAATTAAAGTGGGTCCAAAGTACATGCTCTTTTCTTCTTATCCATCTAACACACCCGGGATTTTAATTTTCTCAATGTTGTAGCCCATTATAATTTAATAAGAAATACATGTGGAACTTGATTAAAATCACTTTATTGCTTGAAAGATAAGAAATGGATAACAAAGTAGATTAATACAATTCATTAATTAGGAGAGAAGTTCATAAACCAGATATATTAGCCTACACCTGGAATATCATAACTCAAGAGGCAGAAGAGGACAGCCAGAATATATAGTCCAAAGTGATCTACATCAAGGAAAGCTCTCACATAATATCTGCACAACTGTTACATATTATTGGTGAAATTATTAAGGCCACTCCATGTAGTTAAAAGGAGATATATTTAATGACATAACTTACAAATGAAGGGATTTGTAGGTTGAGGGTTCTGGGAAAGATGCAGCGTAGTCCGGTGGTGTTCTCTGGAGAACTCTTCTCCTTCTACCTCTAGCGTCCAGGCTTCCAGGAGCAAGGGAGCATGGCACATCTCAATCTCAGGTCTTCAGGGTCCTCCCTTGGCCCCACCTTGTAGGCATGATAGTTACCAAAACCTCAATGGGGGTTGGAACTTCCAGACCAAAGCTGGAATGGCTACCCACTACATTTCCCCCTTTTTGTCTAATTAAGAAGGTTCTAACTTAATACAAGACTATATACAAAGGAATGGTTATCAAATGTTGTCCAGGAGTAATGAGGGATAATGACCTAGATAAGATGGAACTATTATCAATGTGAACAATATCAAGCAAGAAACACATACTAAAATCCAGAGAAGTCTAGAGCATAGGTAAATGGTATGTTACAAAGATCATTCCAAAGGGTGACCTATACTAAAGAACCTGAATCTAATACTTAATATGTTCTATCTAAGATATTATATATACTAAGTTGTAACTATAAATGCTAGTCTTCAATCCCATCAATGACCTGAGAAGGAATATAATGGTACCTGAGAAATGCTAGACGGATGCAAGCAACTTTTGGGAATCTTGCAAGAGTAGACTGAGACAGCTGGCAACCTGTATAGTCACCTAATGTTTCTCAGCATTGTTGTGCATTCAAATTGGCTACAGGCCTAGAGTATTTGACAGACCGTTTTCAGAAGCAGGAATTCTGAAAGACCATCTTACCCTGTCTTGACAGAATACAGTTGTCACTTTCCTTGTGACCCGTTTGTCCAGGGACAGCATTACATTCGTACTGTCAGCCGTCGAGGCAAGGGCAGTTCTTTGCCTAGTAGGCCATTTTGTGCCAAGAAGACAAACTTCCAAATGGAAATGTCTTAGAAGCCCAACATTCTCTTGGGATCAAATTGGTGCTGCCAGGAGCAATTGTGTCTCACAACAACAGAATTCTAAGTTATTTAAATGCCATATTCCCTAGGTCTATGAAGTGTTTGAAGATTACCAGTCCATCTGACCTATGTATCAGTAAATCTGGATAACCTAACTAACATAACTATAGAGATGACAAGTATAGGTGACTATAAATCTATGTCTTAACTACCGATATAAGCTAAGGACTAAGGCTTCATGGAAACAAGGTAAACAGTCTATAAGCAAATGTACGGTAAAGGACGATGACTTCAAAATTGTGACAATACACAAGATATTTATAACAGAGGTAAAAACGTATAGTGCAATATGACAATAATCTTAAATATATATCAATATACAGAATATTCTAAACAGAAGTAGAACATACATAAATTATGACAGACATAAATTTACATTTGCATCAATATACAAATATTTCAAATAAGAGAAGAAATATATGTACATTATAACAAATATAGTTCTGTATTTGTATCAATATATAAATTTTCTTAAACAGGAATATAAAATAGTTTACATTTGTATCAACATATAAGGATCTATAACAGTGCAAATTACAATACAAATTGTCTAAGGCTGCTATTTTACTAAATTTGTTTACTAGTATATACAATAATCTACAATAATATCTTATACACATCCATTCCATTTCTTCTTTTCCCTTTTTTTAGGAGAATACTGAGGCTAACATTTTTTTCCACCCCCAACCCTATAACCATCATTCATAACCCGGAGAAATATGAAACCTTAGGGGTCATTTTCTTAGAATTGCTTCCTGCTGTTTGGGGGTGATGGTATCTCTGATGGGTACTGTGAGAAAGCTCAGATAGTTAAATCTCAGTTGACTAACTGTAGGTTCTGCAGCAAGTCTTAGAGTAATGGGCAAGATTATCTGAAATTCTGGCAAGAAGTATAGTATGATGATGATTATCATGGCATCATTCTGGATTGGGTAGTTGTTGTTGGGGCCCCATCTTCTTTCTGGAGAACTCAGAGATTGCTCTTGGAAAAAATTATTTGTTATCAAAATGGAAAGTTTGGATTTAAAGAGGACATAACATGTAAGAAAGGATTCTGAGAAATCAAGAATAAGCATGGAGAGAATTAGAATCTTGAAGACAATGGTCCCTTTTTATTGGTTCCTTCTGTCACACACCAGAGGGCTCTTCTGCTATGGGACTGAAGAATCTCTCAACCTTTTCTTTTAGCAATATGCTTGGGTTTGGAGAAGGGGTGAGCCAATTGAATCTCCAAAGCCAGTTTGGCTTATAATTGAATTAGAACCACAACATTTCTAGATTGATAGATATACAGATGTTAGACAGTGAGATTTTATCCTGTGTAGATTGGTACCAATTGATTCTTTCTTTCTGCTGTAAACATCCGGATATCCAAGGCCTTATGATTTCTGGAAGATGGGTATTTCCATTATCCTGGAAGACAAAAACAGAACCCTACCCCTACCTTTGATTATTAAATTTTTCTTACACCTTGTAGAGATGTCACATTGGTGGATGATCTTTTACTTCTCCTCATCAAGGGGTTTGTCCTGTTCGAATCGAATTTTATTAATTTTATTGGTATCCATAGCTTTTCTTCTCCTGCAGAGACAAAAGCAAAACCCATTCCCCAATGTAGAACATATCCAGGTTTCCATTCTGAGGTCAACACATCCTTGAAATAAACCAGTTGGTTTAGCTCAGGAGTTTTGTCTGTCGTCCAATGACTCTCCGCAGCCATTGTTCCTTTCTCATCAGCATTGAGAAAATTCAAGGTTAATAAAGCACTTTGCAATCTATTTCTAGGAGTCATTGTTACATGTTGCTGTTTATTTAGCATATCCTTTATGCCCAGTGAGGCAAAACTTTTTTTACTTCTTCAAACATGTTTTCTAATGTATTAAACTTTAGATCAGCAAATAGGATATCATCCATATCATAATAAATTATGGAATGTGGAAACATTACATGAATTATTTCCAATGGTTTTTGGAGAAAGTATTGGCACAACGTAGGGCTGTTTAACATTCTCTGTGGGAGGACCTTCCATTGATATCTCTTGACTGGCTGAGAATTGTTATAATTAGGTACTGTGAAGGCAAATTTTCTCTATCATTTTCTTTTAAAGGTATGGTAAAGAAACAGTCTTTTAAGTCAATAACTATATTGGCCATTCTTTGGGTAGCAGAGAGGGCAAAGGCATCCCAGTCTGTAGGGAGCCCATTGTCTGAATTACTTTATTAATAGCTCTCAGATCTGTCAGCATTCTCCAATTACCATACTTTTTTTAGTAACAAATACAGGATAATTCCAATGGCTGATAGATTCTTCAATGTGTTGAGCACATTAATCTCTCCCAGCTGTTCTAAAGCTTTTAACTTCTCTTTTGTCAAAGGCCATTGTCCATCCCAGACAGGCTTATTAGTTAGCCATTTTAAAGGTAAGGCAGTTGGTACTTCTGAGAGTTCACCAGCAGTGGTGCTCTGTTTGTGTACAGCCTAAATGCTTGGTGACTGATTTTTAAAGCATGTCATGATATTATTCCTAGAAACATGCATTCATCTGTATTCCTTTTCTGAAAGAATAAGAATTTTAATCTGGGTATTCCACTGTTGTAACAGATCTCGGCCCCAAATACTTACTGCTACATTTGCTACATATGGCTTCAGGCTAACAGATTGGAACAACACCAGTGGAAATGATAGTGTGTAGAGTGGAAATCTGAAGAGCCCTCAATCATAGATGAAGAAATCCAGGCAACTAAAGAATTCTGAGAATGGAAAAACCAGTTTTCCCCAGGAGAAGAGAAGAGTTGGTTAACTAATACAAAATGGTAAATCTTTAAAAAAAATATAAATACAAAAATTGTACAGCCTGAGTAGGTTATACTTATATATTAGGAATAATATATTCATAGGAACAATGAAAATAAAAGAGGCCATGAATTTGAAAGAGGGCAAGGTAGAACACATGATAGTGTTTAAACAGAGGAAAGAGAAAAGGAAGTGATGTAATTTTCTTTCAAATACTAAAAGAATTTTAATAAAAATTATCCAAAACTTATAAATAAATGTGCATGTTAGGATTAGTGGATGTAAGGTCTAGAGACTAAAACACTTGCCTAGAATCTACTCATGAGTGGCCGAGGGGTTGTGGCTCAGCAGTAGAACACAGATCTAGAGTTGTTCAAGTGAAGAACTGGGGATGTGGCTTAGTGGCAGCACACTGCCTGGGATCTACAGGTGAGGGATTGGAGGCATGTCTTAGCCATTTTCCACTAGCATAGCATTAATGAAACCTTGGTTCAATCTTTTGCAGCTAGAAAGCTAAGAGAAAAAAAACAAAGACAACACCTGCTATAAGTTTAGTTTAGGCTGCCAAACTCACCCCACCTATGTCAATCTTTATAAACCATCACCAAATTCGTGTTTTCTTATTTAGCTCAAATTGCAAATTCTCTGCACCTTTTCCCCATTTTCCTCTCACTTAAAAGTGGGTTTTCCCTTATTTTCCCACATCTGAGGCCATGTGGAAAACCTAGGTGGTAATTAGAAATCACAAGACCAAGCACCCATGTTTGGGTTGCACACCGGGGGTGGGATGTGGGTGTTGCTGCCTCCTAGTGGCTATTAACATCACAACAGCTATGAATGCCTAAAGCTTCCCTTCTGCTCAGGCAGATGAGTAGGTTTGTTTTTCTATCTGAAACTCCTGGACCACAAAATGACAAGAATAACCAGTCATCAGGGACAACAAAGAACCTGAGTTCTTTTTTCTAGTTCCCTTGTCAGGTGGTTAACAACCGCCTGTAACTCTCCATCCCTACAATCCAACACCTTCATCACCTTGGAGGACTCCTGCACTTCTGTGGACTTATCCAATACCACACACACATAACAAATAAGAAAAAAAACAACAAATAAATCCAGCTGAGGTTTTTAAAGATAAATAATCATTAAAAATGAATAATAATGTGGGTATATATTGTGTAGCTAGTGCACTTAAAAACTAGAAGAGAACATCAGACCTGTGGATCATGTGTAACTTGAATTACCCATGGTTTTGAGCCACCATACTGGATCTGAGAATTCAACCTGTGTCTTATACAAAAGTATTATTTTTTCAAGATTTATTTACTTCATGTGTATAACTGATTTGCCTGCATGTCTGACTGAGTACAATTTGTGTGCTTGGAGTCCACCAATGACAGAAGAGAACATTCAGTCACTGGAACTGAATGATTGTGAGACATGATACGCATGATAAGAACTGAACCCAGGACCTCTAGAAGAGCAGCCAGTTTTCTCAACCAGTGAATATTCTCTCCAGACTATCCCTTTTATTTTCTGATCTTGGTGCACTTTTGGGAATTTCAAGGTCTCACCAACACAGCTACCTAAATATGAGGTGAACACAGAGAAAACATACACAAGGGAAAGCTCAGGAGACCTCAACCCTACACAAAGAACTATAGCAAATAAGGAATACTGAGAGCAGAAGGAATAGTCTTCCTCAGGGAAGAGCTCACCAAAGGTTAACCAATATCCTTGAAAATATACAAGTGATGGCTACCCTAGTTACAGGCCAGCAGGGAAATCTGCAGTGGGCAGGCATCCCAAGTAACACTCCCATTGGACCCTGTAATCTCCAAGATCCACTCCCTCTCCCAAACCTACCTATCTCCCTGTGATCTCAGTGGCTTCCTGAAAAACAAAATCTGTCTGCTCTGATGGAAAAAAGAGGTGAGTGACTCTTCTCCCGCCCAGAGTATTCTGTCTCTAGAACCTAGGCCCTGGGGCATAACTCATGTCCCTCCCCATCACTGCAACAGTTGCAGGCCAGCAGGGAAGAGTCCTGCAGGCAGGTGTCATCATCAACACACCCATCAGACCCTAGAATCTACAAGACTTACTCCCTCCCTAAAACTCACTCATTCTGCCATGACCTCTGCAGCTCCCTGAGACACAGAATCTGTCATCTCCAATTGGTGCAAGAGCTCCAATGGGACTAAGAGTGGCTGCCTGAAACACAGACAAAGCAAGCACAGATTGGACCAAGAACAGTTCCCTCAGACACATACACCTCTTGCATATTGGAGGGGGAAAAGCACAGACACCAGTACAAAAATACAACAACATAATGAGCAATATGGCACCAGAAGAACCTAGAGCTTCTACAACAGCAAAACCTGAATGTCATAATGAAGAAGAAGCAGAAGAAAGCAACCTTAAAAATAACTTTAAGAAGACGATATACACCTTTAAAGAGGAAATGAAAAATTCCATTATAAAAATTGAGGAAAAGACAAACAAAAATTGAAAGAAATCAATAAATCCCTCCAAGAGAGCCAAGAAAACAAAAAAAAATCAATAAAACAGGTGAAGAAAGCAGATCAAGACCTGAAAATTGAAATAGTAGCAATGGGGGAATGTTGGAAATGGAAAATCTGAGTAAATGAACAGGAACTATAGATGTAAGTAAAACCAACAGAATACAACAGATAGGGGAGAGAATCTCTGGCATGAAGCATATGATAGAGGAAATAGTCATCAAAGAAAACACTAAAGCCAAAAAATCACTAAACAAAATGTCCAGGAAATCTGAAATATCATGAAAGGGCCAAACCTAAGAATAATAGGGATAGAAGAAGGAGAAGAATACCAACTCAAAGGCACAGAAAATATATTCAACAAAATCATAGATGAAAACTTCCCCAACTTAAAGAAGGAAATGCCTATGAAGGTACAAGAAGCTTACAAAACAATAAATAGATTAGACACCACAAAAAGTCCTCTTGCCGTATAATTATCAAGTCACTATACACACAGAATAAGGAAAGAACATTAAGAGCAGCAAAGTTAAAAGGCCAAGTGGCTTAAAAAGGCATACCCATCAGAAGAAACAGGTGACTTCTCAATGGAGACATTTGAAAGCCAAAACATCCTGGACAGATGTTATGCAGAAACAAAGAGACCATTGATGCCAGCCCAGACTACTATACCCAGCAAAACTTTCAATCACCATAGACAGAGTATACAAGATATTCCAAGACAAAACAAGATTTAAATAATACCTATCAAAAATCCAGCCCTGCAGAAAGACTTAGAAGGAAAAGTCCAATCTAAGGCGGTTAGGTGCAATCATGAAAGCATACTCAATATATAACCCCACAGGTGCAAATCCCTACAAAGGGAAATACACACACACTACCACCAAAAAATAACAAGAATAAACAATCACTGGTCATTAATATCCCTTAATATCAATGGACTCATTCACCTATAAATAGACACAGGCTAACAAAGGGCTTAGGAAAAACAGGAACTATTCTTCTGCTACAAACAGGAAATACAGCTCAACTTCAAAGACAGACACTGCCCCAGAGTAAAAGGCTGGGAAAAGACTTTTCCAATCAAATGGACTTAAGAATAAGTTGTGTAGCTATCCTAGTGTCTAACAAAATAGACATCAAACTAAAATTAATCAAAAGAAATTAATAGGACACTTCATATTCATTACAGGAAAAATCTATTAAGATGAAGTCTCCGTTTATGCCGCAAATACAAGGGTACCCCCACATTTGTAAAAAATATCACAAAAGCTTTAATCACACATCAAACCCTACACACTAATAGTGAGAGACTTCAACACCCCAATCTCACCAGTGGATACGTCTGTCAGACTGACACTTAACACAGAAATAAGGGAACTCATATGTTTTGACTCAAATGGGCTTAATATACAACTATAGGGCATTCCATCCAAACACAAAAGATTATAACTTCAGGTGGGTGGTGGTGGCAAACACCTTTATTCCTAGCCCTCATTAGGCATGTACTACATAGAAGGCCAAGAAATCTGTCTAGGTAAAGCTACAAACTTGACTCTATCATCCTGATTAATCCTTCTCAGATCTCTGAAATTGATAGCTAAGCTGACTGTAGCTTTGTTAACTAGACAACAACATATATATATATATATATATATATATATATATATATATATATGAGATTTTTCTGTTTATACGTCTCTATATGTTCCCTTAATAATCAAAATAAATAAATAAAAGCCTGACACGATAATTAGTCTTGGACATTGATCTTATACACTCTGTATGACTTGCAAACTCAGCTAAAAGTACATGGTTAAACTGAGATTTCAGAGGTTTAGAATTTTAAAACTAAAAAAGATATCTCAAGTGGCTGAAAGACATTGAAGGAATTGCTCAACATCCCTAATCATCAGGGAAATGCAAATCAAAACAACTCTGAGATGCAACCTTACACCTGCCAGAATGGCTAAGATCAGAAACACTGAAGACAGCTTATATTGGAGAGAATGTGGAGCAAGAGGAATACTCCTCAACTGTTGGTGGGAATGCAAACTTTTACAGCCACTCTGGAAATCAGTATGGTGGTTACTCAGAAAATTTGGAATAAGTCTTCCTCAAGATACAGTCATATCACTCTTGGGCATATACTCAAGGAATGCTAAATCTCACCACATGGACACATGCTCAACTATGTTCATATCAGCATTATTCATAATAGCAAGAACCTGGAAATAACCTAGATGCCCCTCAACTGAAGAATGAATAAAGAAAATATGGCACATATACACAATGGAGTACTACTCAGCAGTGAAAAACAATGATATCATGAACTTTGCAGGCAAATGGGTGGATCTAGAAAATATCATCTTGAGTGAGGTAACCCAGACTCAAAAGGACAAACATAGTATGTATTCACTCATAAGTGGATACTAGATGTGAGGGAAGGGATAGCCAGACTGCAACCCACAACTCCAGAGAGGCTAGCTAACAGTAAAAGACCCTAGGAGGAACACATGAATGACCTGTGAAGGAGAAATGGATGAGATCTACATGAGTGGACTGGGTGTCGAGGGGTGGCTGAGGGCAAGGAGTGGGGAATAAGAACATAGGAAAATGGGACGGTCAATCTGTAACAGGGACAGAGTGGGAGGGCAGGGAGGAAGATACCATGATAGATGAGGATATCATGGGAATAGGAAGAGACAGGGTGCTGGAGAGGCTCTCAGAGATCCACAAGGTTGACCCCACCTTGGTCGGCTGGCAGTGGTCCAAAGGGTGCCTGGACTGGTCTACTCTGGTGACCAGCCTAGCAAATAACCTAGCTGTCATCATACTTTGTCCAGTGACAGATAGAGGGAGATACAAAGATCCACAGCCAGGACCAAGTTGAGTTCTGGGAATCCAATTGACAAGAGACAGGAGAGATACTGCAGGCAAGGGATGTTGAAATCATGATGGGAGGATGTGTAGAGATGATGGACCATACTAATGGAAACCCATGAACTGTGGTGTGGTGGCTGTGGAGCCCCCATGGGACTGGACGAGGGCCCATGGACACGGAAGATGGTTGTTTGGCTCAAACTGTTTGGGGGCACCCAGGCAGGGGGATCTGGATCTGTCCCTGGTGCATGGGTAGGCTTCTAGGAATCTGGTGTCTGTGGTGTGAGACGTTGCACAGCCTTGGTGCATTGGGAAGGGCCTTGGACCTGCTTAGGCTCAGTGTGCTGGGCTCTGCTGACTCCTCATAGGAGACCTTGATTTGGGGAATGTGAGGATGTGGGGTGGCTTGGGAAAAAGGGCTGGGGTGGGAGGAGGGAGGACTGGGGTCTGAGGATAGCATGAGGAGTGAGGAGAAAGTTTCTTAACAAAGAAAAATAAAAAAGACATCACATCAAAAGAGGCAGGGAGATACAGAACTAGTTTAAGCATTAAATAAGGAAGCAACTGCAGTGTAACAAGTGCTCAGATTACAGCATTTTTTCAAGTTTTATCCCCTCTATTGTTTCAATTGCTTTTAAAAATAGTTTATATAATAATGTGAGCATAATAAGAATAAATGCTTCCTGCCTTCAAAAATTAAAAAAAAAAATCAGAGGATGACTTGTATGTCCAGTTCAACATGCTGGATGGAAAACGTTTCTAGCAGCTGCTGACATAAACACAGATATATGTGGCTCTAAAAGTGATTAGGAAGTTAGGATTGTTTATGATCTGACACAAAAGGACGATGTAATCTACAGGTAGAATGTCTGGGGTTTTACAAGGGTCTCTTACGTCTGCATCCTTGAAACCCTGCCAAGGTGATAATATGTCTCCAAAGCAGTACATCCAATTTAAGCATTATAAATCAGATTCAGCCATGGATGCACATAGTTCCACCTCCCACAACTGTCACAAGGTGCCAGAAGTATTTTAGAATCATGGATCGTGAGTGTGGGATTCTGATAAATGTGCAGGTGCCATGGCTATTCTGGCTTCAAGAGAGAGGGACAAGAGATAGATAGACCTTGATCTCATACTGGGACACACCAATCATTACTGCCAGCTTCAGGCATTGCTCAAAGCTTGGGTAAATGCACTGATCAAAATGTTCTTGGAGGAGGAGCTTTTTCTCCTTACCGTGCACACTGTGATCTTTCCATTGCTTCCTTGGAGCTTCAGGGTGACCTTGCTGGTCATCATATTTAACTGAAGGCACCATATGACCTAGGGAACATTCCCAAGCAGACCTCACTGAGGAACTTGAGGGCATCTGGTGACCAAGGTGCACTGATTGTGTACCCAGTGTTGGGCTACCTGGATGCATTGGGAGATGTGGTTTCATTGAAGGTCCTGGAGACACATGGGGACCTAGGATCCTTTCAGGATCTGAGTGACACAGGAGACTTGACTGCATTAGCATTCCTAGAGGAATTATGGGACTTTCAGACATTTGGAAACTCGGTTTGCTTATAGAGGATGGATGTTTTTGAAGCTCAGGTCTCTGGCACAAGGAATCTGCATGGGCAGAGTTGACAAGAGGGACAGAACCTTCTCAGCAGGCCTGCCTATCATGAGTGTCACAGCCAGGCTTCCCAGGAACTTCCTGAGCCACCTTCTGTTTCTCCCAAGCTCCTCTGTTCTTGGACCATATCTGGAGAGAAAAAGAAGAGAGGAGATCAGTAGAGGCCAGGTGGCCAATTTAGGTTCCAAATATGAAGATTCTGGATGAAAAGCCTGAATATTGGTCTATACTCAGCACCTATTATTGATCTCTCAGGTTCCTAGACACAAAAAGGAAGAAGACAGGTTTAGCTGAACCTGAAACACACAGACTAAGGGAGCTTCTACAAGAATCTAGGAGTTTGCAGGGGAGCCATGATGTCTAGTCCACTAAAACACTTTGGAAGATCATTATCCCTTGGCATCACATCATGAGTCTGCACTAAGGGCTAAGGGACATTTGACTGCAACCTGGGATACAGCATCATACCCTAATACAAACTGTTGGGCCAAGTAATCCCAATAATTCAGGGCCACTAGAAGTAGAAGAGTCAGGAATGTGGGGGTGGCTGCTGGGGGACAGGCTATCTGAATAGAAGAGAGGGAGACATGAGGGGGACATACCTTGATAATCATTCAAGCAAAACCTTTCTGCAAGTGCCATGCATTGCTCCTGGCTCAGGTAAATTCACTTTTCAAAATGTACCTGGAAGGCAAGCTTTTGTTCCTGGGTGAACACTATGTTTCCTCTGCTGCTTCACTGGGTGAATCTTGTGACCTTGGAGGGTCTTGAGACACTAGGAGACCTTGTACACATGGTGGACCTGAGGGACATATGGAACCTTGGGTATCTGTGATCACTGGAGAACTACAGGATTTGTTGCTTGGAAGTACAATGGGGCATCCACTCATTCCAGGCTGCAAGGGGGAATTCTTGCAGGACCTGAGATCTGGTGATTACAGAAGAATTTGATCCCATTGTAATATCTTCTTACATTGGAGAACCTGGGACTAAAAACAGAGATCAGAGATGCCCCACAGTCACTAACTCCTACACTAATTCTTTGCCATCAACTGTTCTAGGCTTGTGGTGAACTTCATACAAGCTCCAAACACACATACCAGCTCCACAGTGCTACCAAGGGAGCTCCAATACCTCCCTCTCCCCCATCAAGGTACTCCCCCAACCTACCTTGAGGCCTCACCTCACCAGGAAATCAGTAGGTTGCTGCAACTTGCTCAGGTCCCTCTCAGTGTTTGAACACTATTCCAGGAGCCAGGGCTTAAATACCTTCTCCAAGTTGAAATTTCAAAAAGCTTCACCCATGTTTTGGCTCCTCCTACCATGTAGGCTAATCCATTACTCACACCCACCCTTTTTATGCCCCTCAGTATGAGCCCCACTCCAGGAATCCTAATCTTACTGAATTAATCTATTTTTTATGTCAGGGTCTTTCTATTAGCCTAGTGTGTTCTATCATTCCCAATGTTGACCAGCATGGCCTCAAACTTATATATATTACCTTTTTATGCTCCTGAAAGCTAGCATTAAAGGTGTGGGTAACCAGGACCCTGTGAGGTTTAATCTTTGTTTTCCAAGTGATTATGGAAGGACAGCATTGTATGGAAAAATGGAAACTAACAGAATATTGGCCATGCCATCTTAGTTCTAACGTCCAAAATGAATTTGTGCTCCAATGTTGCCCTGATTGGCAGCCCTTACCTTAACACCAGATCTTGGAAAAGTATTGGAGGTTAGGATTGTATATTGCTTCTACAGGCCCTGATGGGAAAACAAGTATGTTTTTATTGGAGATGGAGAAAGAAAGATCAGGAGTTGTAGGCCAGCCTAGACTAACTACATCCTTAATTCAAATCCTACCTGGGCTACAGGAGATTCTGTCTCAATACGGAAAAATCCATCAAGCAACAAGAGACACAATCTCTCCATGAGTCTCTAGGTTTTCAAATGAGAAGAAAAATTCCACACCCTCAGTGTTATCAAGGGCTACATATGAGCAAACTCTGAGAGCATAGACCTGTAATCCCAGCTACTTTGGAAACTGCACCAGGAGAACTGGCCTTTCAAGGACAGCCTGGGCTACAGAGTGACTTTGAGGTAAACCAGGCATATATGGCTTGAACTTTTTTTTATTAGTTTCTAATTATCTTTTTTTCTTTTTTATTATTATTATTTATTTTACAAAACTATTCAGTTCCACATAATAGCCACAGATTCCCTTGCTCCCCCCCCCCCCCGCGCCCTCCCCTTCTCCCCAGCACACCCCCCATTCCCACCTCCTCCAGATCAAGGCCACACCCAAGGACTGGGAACAACACGACAGACTCAGTCCAGGCAGGTCCAGTCCCATCCTCCCAGATTGAGCCAAGCGTCCCTGCATAAGTCCCAGGTTTCAAACAGCTAATTCATGCAACAAGCCCTGGACCTGGCACCACTGCCTAGATGCCTCCCAAACAGATCAAGCCAATCAACTGTCTCACCTATTCAGAGGGCCCAATCCAGTTGGGGGCCCCTCAGCCTTTGGTTCATAGTTCATGTGTTTCCATTCATTTGGTTATCTGTCCCTGTGCTTTATCCAACCCTGATTTCAACAATTCTCGCTCATATAAATACTCCTCTTTCTCACTAATTAGACTCCCAGCGCTCCATCAGGGGCATAGCCATGGATGTCTGCATCCAGATTCCTCAGGCCTTGGATGGGGTTTATGGCACAACCATTAGGGTGATTGGCCATCCCATCACCAGAGTAGGTGAGTCCCGGCTGTCTCTCGACCACTGACAGCAGTCCTTTGTGGGGGTATCCCCGTGGATTTCTGTGGGCCTCTTCAGCTCTTTGCTTCTTCCTTTTCTCATGTGGTCTTCATTTACCATGGTCTCCTATTCCTTGTTCTCCCTCTCTCTTTTCTTGATCCAGCTGGAATCTCCTGCTCTCTTTCCCTCGACCCTCGCCCTTCATTGCTCCCACTCATGTCCAGGTTGTTCATGTAGATCTCATCCATTTCTCCGTGTCTTTCTTGGGGTCCCGTTTTCCAGGTAGCCTCACTGGTGATGTGAGTAGCAGTCCAGTCATCCTTGTTCCACATCTAGCATCTTCCTATGAGTGAGTACACACTATTTGTCTTTCTGAGTCTGGGTTACCTCACTCGGGATGATTTTTTCTAGATCCATCCATTTGACTGCAAACCTCATGATGTCATTGTTTTTCTCTGCTGAGTAGTATTCCGTTGTGTATATGTGCCACAATTTATTTATCCATTCTTCAGTTGAAGGGCATCTGGGTTGTTTCCAGGTTTGGGCTATTACAAACAATGCTGATATGAACATAGCTGAGCAAGTGCTCTTTTGGTATGATTGAGCATTTCTTGGGTATATGCCCAAGAATGATAGAGCTGGATTGTGGGGGAGATTGATTCCCAATTTTCTAAGAAAGTGCCATATTGATTTCCAAAGTGGTTGTACAAGCTTGCATTCCCAAGAACAATGGAGGAGAGTTCCCCTAGTTCCACATCCTCTCCAGCATAAAGTGTCTTCAGTGTTTTTGATCTTAGCCATTCTGACAGGCGTAAGGTGTTTTCTCAGAGTTGTTTTGATTTGCATTTCCCTGATGATTAGGGATGTTAAGCAATTCCTTAAATGTCTTTCAGCTATTTGAGTTTCCTCTGTTGAGAATTCTGTTTAGTTCTAAAGCCCATTTCTCAATTGGACTGTTGGTCATTTTGATGTCTAATTTCTTGAGTTCCTTATATATTCTGGATATCAGTCCTCTGTCACATGTGGAGTTGGTGAAGATCTTTTCCCATTCTGTATGCTGTTGCTTTGCTTTGTTGACCATATCCTTGCTCTACAAAAGCTTCTCAGTTTCAAGAGGTCCCATTGATTGATTGTTTGTCTCAGTGTCTGTGCTACTGTTGTTATATTTAGGAAGTGACCTCCTATGCCAATGCGTTCAAGACTACTTCCTACTTTCTCTTCTAGCAGGTTCAGAGTAGCTGGATTTATGTTGAGGTCCTTGAGCCACTTGGACTTAAGTTTTGTGCACGATGACAGATATGGATCTATTTGCAGCCTTCTACACGTTGATATCCAGTTATGCCAGCACCATTTGTTGAAGATGCTTTCTTTTTTCCATTGTACACTCTGGGCTTCTTTGTCAAAAATTATATGTTCATAGGTGTGTGGGTTAATGTCAGGGTCTTCAGTTGGATTCTATTGGTCCACATGTTGGTTTTTATGCCAATACCAAGCTGTTTTTATAATTGTAGCTCTATAGTAGAGCTTGAAGTCAGGGATTGTGATGCCTCCAGAGGTTGTTTTATTGTACAGGATTCTTTTAGCTATCCTGTTTTTTTTTTTTTGTTTTTCCATATGAAGTTGAGTATTATTCTTTCCAGGTCTGTGAAGAATTGTGTTGGTATTTTGATGGGAATTGCATTGAATCTGTAGATTGTTTTGGTAAGATTGCCATTTTTACTACGTTAACCCTGCCTATACATGAGCATGGGAGATCTTTCCATTTTCTGACACCTTCTTCAATTTTTTTTTCAGGGACTTAAAGTTCTTGTCATATAGGTCCTTCACTTGCTTGGTTAGTATTACCCGAAGGTATTTTATGTCATTTGTGGCTATTGTAAAGGGTGATGTATCTCTAATTGCCATCTCAGCTTCTTTGTCCATTGTATATAGGAGGGCTACTGATTTTGTTGAGTTGATCTTGTATCCTGCTTTGTTGCTGAAGGTGTTAAAAGCTTTATCAATCCCTGGGTGGAATCTTTGGGGTCACTCGTGTATGCTATCATGTCATCTGCAAATAGGGAAAGCTTGACTTCTTCCTTTCCAATTTGTATCCCCTTAATCTCCTTATGTTGTCTTATTGCTCTAGCTAGAACTTCAAGTTCTATATTGAATAAGTATGGGGAGAGTGGACAGCCTTGCCTCATTCCTGATTTTAGTGGAATTGCTTTGAGTTTCTCTACATTTAATTTGATGTTGGCTGTTGGCTTGCTGTAAATTGCCTTTATTATGTTTAGGTATGATCCCTGTATTCCTGATCACTCCAAGACTTTTATCATGAAGGGGTGTTGGATTTTGTCAAATGCCTTTTCTGCATCTAGTGACATGATCATGTGGTTTTTTTCTTTGAGTTTGTTTATATGGTGTATTACATTGATGGACTTTCCTATGTTGAACCACCCTTGCATGCCTGGGATGAAGCCTACTTGATCATGGTGGATAATTGTTCTGATGTGTTCTTGGAGTCTATTTGCCAGTATTTTATTGAGTATTTCTGCATCAATGTTCATGAGGGAGATCGGTCTGTAGTTCTCTTTCTTTGTTGCATCCTTGTTTGGTTTAGGAATCAGGGTAATTGTAGCCTCATAGAAGGAGTTTGGTAATGTTCCTTCTGTTACTATTATGGAACAATTTAGAGAGTATTGGTATTAACTCTTCTTTGAAGATCTGGTAGAATTCTGTGCTGAAACCATCTGGTCCTGGGATTTTTTTGGTTGGGAGACTTTTAATGACTGTTTCTATTTCATTAGGGGTTATTGGACTATTTAAATAGTTTATGTGGTCTTGATTTAACTTAGGTATGTGGTACCTATCCAGAAAAATGTCCATTTCTTTTAGCTTTTCCAGTTTTGTGGAGTAGAGGTTTTTGAAATATGACCTTATACTTCTCTGGATTTCCTCAATGTCTGTTGTTATATGCCCCTTTTCATTTCTGATTTTGTTGATTTGGATTCTCTCTCTCTCTATCTTTTGGTTAGTTTGGATAAGGGCTTGTCTATCTTGTTGATTTTCTCAAAGAACCAACTCTTTGTTTCATTAATTTTTTGTATTATTCTCTTAGTTTCTAATTTATTAATTTCACCTCTCATTTTGATAATTTCCTGGTGTCTATTCTTCCTGGGAGACTTTGCTTCTTCTTGTTCTAGAGCTTTCAGGTGTGCTGTTAAGTCACTAGTGTGAGATATCTCCAACTTCTTTATGTGGGCATTTAGTGCTATGAATTTCCCTCTTAGCACTGCTTTCATAGTGTCTCATAAGTTTGGGCATGTGGTGTCTTCATTTTCATTGATCTCTAGGAAGTCTTTAATTTCTTTCTTTATTTCTTCCTTAATCCATTGGTGATTCAGTTGAGCATTATTCAGTTTCCATGAGATTGTAGGTTTTCTGTAGTTTTTGTTGTTGTTGAAATCTAACTTTAAACCATGGTGGTCTGATAGAACACAGGAGGTTATTCCAATTGTTTTGTATCTCCTATTCCCACCTCCTCCAGATCAAGGTCTCCTCCGAGGACTGGGATGGACCTGATAGACTCAGTCCAGGCAGGTCCAGTACACTCCTCCCAGTATCTGTTGAGATTTGCTTTGTGGCCAAGTATGTGGTCGATTTTAGAGAAAGTTCCATGGGGTGCTGAGAAGAAGGTATTCTTTCTCATTAGGATGAAATGTTCTGTAGATATCTATTAGGTCCAATTGGGTCATGACATCAGTTAAGTCCTTTATTTCTCTGTTAAGTTTCGATTTGGGAGATCTGTCCAGTGGTGAAAGTGGGGTGTTGAGATCTCCCACTATTTATGTGTGGGTTTTATATGTGGTTTAAGCTTTAGTAATGTTTCTTTTACATATGTGGGTGCCCTTGTGTTTGGGGCATAAATGTTCATAATTGAAACTTCATCTTGGTGGATCATTCCGGTGATGAGGATGTAATGCAAAACTTGATCTCTTTTAATTGATTTTAGTTTGAAGTCTATTTTGTTGGATATTAGGATGGCTAAGGAAAGTCTTTTCCCAGCCTTTTATTCTTACGTAGTGTCTGTCTTTGAATTTGAGATGTGTTTCTTTTTTTTAAATTTTATTTATTTTATTTTACAATACTATTCAGTTCTATATAACAACCACAGATTGCCTTGTTCTCCCCCTTCCTGCCCTCCTCCCCTTCCCCCCAGCTCACCCCTCTTTCCCACCACCTCCAGAGCAAGGCCTCCCCCAAGGACTGAGATCAACCTGATAGACTCAGTCCAGGCAGGTCCAGTCCCCTCCTCCCAGATTGAGCCAAGCATCCCTGTATAAGTTCCAGGTTTCAAACAGCTATCTCATGCAGCGAGTCCAGGACCTGGTACCACTGCCTAGATGCCTCCCAAACAGATCAAGCCAATCAACTGTCTCACCAGTTCAGAGGGCCTGATCCAGTTGGGGGAGATGTGTTTCTTGTATGCAGCAGAAAGATGGGTCCTGCTTTCATATCCATTCTGTAAGCCTATGTCTTTTTATAGGTGAATTAAGACTGTTGATATTAAGGGATATTAATGACCAGTGATTTTTCATCCCTGTTATTTTTGGTTGTAGTGTGTGTGTACTTCTCTTCTTTGGGGTTTACTGCTGTGACTTTATCTATTGCCTGTGTTTTCGAGTGTGTATCTGACTTTCTTCGGTTGGAATTTTCCTTCTAGTGCTTTCTGTAGGGCTGGGTTTGTGGATAAGTATTGTTTAAATCTGGCTTTGTCTTGGAATGCCTTTTCATTCCATCTATGATGATTGAAGGTTTTGCTGGGTACATTAGTCTGGGCTGACATCCATGGTCTCTTAGTGTCTGCATTACATCTGTCCAGGTCCTTCTGGCTTTCAAAGTCTCCAATGAGAAATCAGGTGTAATTCTGATGGGTTTACCTTTATAGGTCACTTGGCCTTTTTCCTTTGTTGCTCTTAATATTCTTTCTTTATTCTGTACATTTAGTTTTTTAATTATTATGTGTCGAGGGGACTTTTTTGGGGGTCTAGTCTGTTTGGTGTTCTATAGGCTTCTTGTATCTTCATAGGCACTTCCTTCTTTAAGTTGGGAAAGTTTTCTTCTATAATTTTGTTCAATATATTTTCTGTGCCTTTGAGTTGGTATGTGTCACCTTCTTCTATCCCTATAATTCATAGGTTTGGTCTTTTCATGGTGTCCCAAGTTTCTTGGACATTTTGGTTCATGACTTTGTTGGCTTTAGTGTTTCCTTTGACTGATGAAACTATTTCTTCTACTGTATCTTCAATGCCAGAGATCCTCTCTTCTATCTCTTGCATTCTGTTGGTTATACTTGCATCTGAAGTTCCTGATCTTTTACTCAGGTTTTCTATTTCCAGCATTCCCTCTCTTTGTGTCTTCTTTATTTTTTCAATTTCCCTTTTCAGGTCTTGGACTGTTTCCTTTCCTTGTTTCATTGCTTTTTCATGATTTTCTTTCAGTACTTTATTGTTTTCTTCCAGTACTTAGTTGTTTTCTTCCAGTACTTTATTGTTTTCTTTCTGTACTTTATTGTTTTTGTCCAGGACTTTATTGTTTTCTTGCAGGACTTTATTGTATTCTTCTAATTTGTTTGCCCTTTCCTCTAGTTGTTTACAGCATTCTTCCAATTTTCTTGTCTTTTCCTCTACACAAGCCTATACCTTCTTCATGATGTTACTCATAAGGTTTCTTTCTTCTGCTTCTTCCAATTTTTGATGTTCAGGTCTATATGTTGGAGGCTGGCTAGGTTCTGGTGATGCTGTATTGCTCTTCATTTTGTTGTATATACTTATGCCTTGACCTCTGCCCATCTCCTTGTGGTTCCTTCTTGGTCTTATCAGTGTACTTGGTTCAGAAAGAGCTGACAGATTCAGGAAGTCTCTCTCTCTTGTCCAGATGGGAGTTCTCTTGCCCAAATGGGAACTCTGGGGCAGGATGGAAGCTCTTAACTGGACCAGAAGTCTCTGGTCTCTGGTCCAGAAGGGAAGTCGGGGGCAGGATGGGAGCTGGGGGCCGGTCTCTCTTGAACTTTCCATTTGGGAAAAAAATGGGATGAATATAAGAAATTTACGTGAATGAGACAGATGACTTTTTCATGTTTACTATATATTAGGGCCCTGATTCAATCTCCAGTCTTTAGAAGATCAGGAAAGGCAAGAGGAGAGAACTGAAGGTATGTTTAAATTTTGTGAGGAAGGCATGGCAAGAGGCAAATGAGATGGAATTTCTTAGGTGGCTTGAAATAGACCTTCCAATCTCAGCTTTGCCCCTATGCCAGCACCTAAGACACAATGACACACCCATTCCAAGGAGATTTTTTTAAGTCTTTAAATGAGTTTTAAAAATTACATTTTATGTAATGTGAAGATTGTGGAGTCACATGGGGAGGTCAGCAGACAAGTTTTAGGAATATACTTTTGTCAAATACTTTTTCCAGGTGAGCGATATTGGTGGAATCTGAACTAATTGCTGGCTTTTTAGGAGAAAAGTGTATTAAATGTATTTTAATTACCTTGGCATATGGTCTACCATTAACCCCAGGACTCAGAAGGCAAAGGAAGGTGGATCTCTGTGAGTTGTCTAGCCTGGTCTACATAATACTTCCCAGGACAGCTGTAGCTACACAGAAAGACCTGAGACATCCAATGTATAGATGTGAACATATATGAAATCACATTCCTTTCTCTCCTTCCTCTCCCTCACTCTTACCCACATCAAACTCACCAAATGCCAGGATTATCATCTTTAATAAAAATGAATACAGAAGTAAATAAAAAAGAAAATAAGTAAGACACACAGAGACACCTAATGGAGTCCATTAAACCATTAACTGCTGACCTGACCATGTGGCCTGCACCAGTGTATGTTTGTTATACCCAGTGTCTAAAAACCTATAAAGAACCCAAGAAAAGTCATGGTTCACTAAATTGTACTACTTTTTTCTTCTTTTCATTTCTTTTTCTTTTTTATGTTTCTAGAGATAGGGTTTCTCTGTGTAATGCTGGCTATACTAGAACTCGATCAGTAGCCCAGGTTGGGTTTGAACTCACAGAGATTCTCCTGCCTCTGCCAGTCAAGGTTGGGATTAAACATGTGTAGCACCATGCTGAGATCCAGTTGGACTTTGGTGATATCTATACTTTGTTCTGTCATGGGTTCCCTTTGAGGAGTGAGTAGACATAGTGTGTGTTCTGTCTCTGTATCAAAAGTTTTCCTATACTACAAGTTCTGACAGATGAGTAAGACTTAGATTACACAGACAATTTTTTAAATGTACTACAAGAACAAGCTAGCCAGCAAATCATGGGGTCACACATCTTTAATCCATGCACTAGGGAGGAAATGGCAGGTGGATCTCTGTAAGTTCCAGGATATCCTGCTCTTTCTAAACAGTTTTGGGATAGCTAGGGCTACTAAGAGAAACATGTTCTCAAAAAACTTAGTAATTAAAAAGAAAGAAAACAAGTTACCAAATTTAAAAATGGAGTATAAAACTAAATTGAAATTTCTCAAAAGAGAAACACTTTTAAATAATATAAAAAATGCTACCTGTGGTGGTAGATAACTTTAATCACAACATCAGAAGGCTAAGGCAGGAAGAAATCTGTAAGTTCCAGCCTGGCATGGTCAACATAGTAGGATCAAGGTCAGCCATGACTCTAGACAGAGACTTTGTCTCAGAGAAATAATCAAACAATAATATTAATAAGAAAAGCAAGGAAGAGGAAGATTTCAACATCTTCACACATCAGATAAATGGAAAATATAAACTGGGATTTAAGCTTACCTAGTCAGAGTGGACAAGATAAAAATAAGAGGAATGGCAACATATGCTGGTGAAGATGTGGGCAAAGAAGAATACTTACTTGTTGCAGATGGGAGAACAGCCACTATAGAATCAATGTAGATATCGCTCAAAAGCTGATAAACTGGGGCTTGGGGTACAATTCTGTAATGCCAGTCACTCAGCGTGAGGCAGACAGACTGAATATCAGGTCTGGGAAAGTCAGTGAAACACTGTGTCATAATAAAATTAGAAAAGGGAGGGGGCAAAGAAAGTGGGACTTCAGGGAAAGGAGTTTGCCACAGAGCCTGGTGACCTGTGCTCTATCTCTGAGATAAACAATTTAAAGCAACAAAAGGAACTACTAAGCAAGCAGGGGTGGCACAGGCATTTAATCCCAGCATTCAGGAGGCAGAGGCAGGCAGATCTCTGACTTCGAGGCCAGCCTGGTCTACAAAGGGAGTTCCAGGAAACCTAGGGATATTGCAGAGAAAAAGACTCTATCAAAAAAGAAATAAATTAATTAATAAGTACTAACAGAAATTCTGGTGTGAACACTTTTTTAAATGTTTGAAGAAAATACGTTTTTCTTTAACTAACATAGAATATAAAAACAAGTAACAAATTTCTAAGGGTGTTTTTGAGACAGTCTCACTCTATGGGCCACAGTGGCCTGGAACAAGTACAGATTAGCCTGCCTCAGTCTCCAAAATACTGAGAATAAAGGCCTGTACTCCAACAACAAGCTAAATGCTTTCTTTTGGAAAGTTTTTTTTTTAATTTTTATTTATGTTTCTCAGATTGTGTCTGTCTTCTGTGGATAGGTGCCCAAAGCCTATAAGAGGGTTTCAGAGCCCCTAGAACTGCAGGAATAGGCATTTAAGGGGTTCAGGACCAAGTTTACATATGGCAAATTCCAGCCTTCAAGATCAACAAGCAATCTGCTCATTGTGTGTGTGTGTGTGTGTGTGTGTGTGTGTGTGTGTGTGTGTGTGTGTGTGTATGTGGTTACTCTGCACATATGTGTGTACAACCCAGGCACACCCAGGATCCTAGGATGATTATGAGCCAGCTGGTGGTAGGTGAGAATTGAAACAGGCTTTCCTTGTAAAACAAATGATCCTGACTCACTGATCTATCTCTTGAGCCCACTGAAAGGAATCCTCAGTGACTGGACATGTCTAGTCACAGAATTTTCTAAAGATTTGAAGGTACACAATGAGAAGCAGATAAATTGAACACATTAAATTTTACTCAAAAAGCACTCGATTTAAAGAAAAATATAAATGTAACTAAAAGGTATCTTTAAAAAACGTGAGGTACTAAGAAAAGTTCATGGTAACACAGACATTTAGCACACACCTGGAATCTCAGCACTCAGGAGGCAGGAGGAATAAGGCCAGAATCTGAGGATCAGCCTAGGCTACATATATGGAAACATTGGTTCAATACAGAGACAAATTTATATGATTATTCTATAGATCACAAAATCTAAGCCAATTAATCTGGAAAAAGAAAAATTTCTGAGGAACTTGTAACTCCTGTCCAATTGTCAGTCAGCAGCTACTATCAATTAAGCAATCAAGAAAATGGGATGACTTAGAACACACTTTCAGTTTCCACCTATCATGGGTGCTCCTCTGGAACATCATGAGAATTCTCCCCTTTGTACTTACCACCATGATTATTGATCAAGATCTGGAAACACAAAGGAGAAGTCAGAGGAATAACTGAGTGCCCCCAACTGGGACACCTGGTGAACATGCTGGATAGAAAGCTGGCTATAGCCACACACCCACACACAGAGTTCTGAGGCCTTTGTTGTCAAAAAGAAAGTAAGAAGGGAAGATGAGTAAGACTTGACACCAAAGGACTAGGGAAGGTTCAGCTAAAACAGTGTTTCTAAAGCTATGCATAAGGAACCCTAAGGTAGAACAAAGAGGGAACTGTAGAAAGGGATGCAGAGAATCAGGCAAGAGAGAAGTGAAGTATGAGCACTGAACAGAGGCTGTACAGTAGAGCACACTTAGGACAATGAAGAGAATGGACTGGAAGAGCTCAGTGTGCATAGATTGTTTTGTTTTCCCTCAGATTAGATTCCCAGCTGGTTGTTCGATTTTTTCACTGACCCTGGCAGAGAGTTATTTGGGTCTGGACCCCAATAGCTTTTGCTAGACTAATCCATAAAAAGGAAATGAAAGTTATTTACAGCAAAGATTTAAGAAACCAAAGAAAGTACCTGAAAATGACAACATAAACTGGGATGAGGCCCCCTCTTCCCACCCCACAAGGCTCTCTTCACAGATGGGCAAATTGAATGATATGAAAATGACTAAATTATCCCAGGAAATTTACAGTACAATTGTGTCCAACTTTAATTGCATTCACTTTTTCGATATATTGTAAGTTTATTTTACAGTGATGTTTGAGTGTTTTACTTCCATGAAGATCTGTGCACCTTATGAATTCCTTGTGTCTGTTGAAGCCAGGAGAGATCACTGGATTCCTTGGAACTGCACTTACAGATGGATGAAAGTAATATATGGGTGACAGGAAAGGGACCTGGGTCCTCTGGAAGTGCAACAAGTACTCCTAACCACTGAGCCACATTGGACCTCTCCCATTTTATGGTCTGCTTATAAAGAAGAAATATGGTTTTTTCTCAAAATCTATGGAATCCTGACATCTCACAGATCTAATCTCTTATTTCCTGTCACAAACAAGATTTGTGTCTTAGTTTTTCTATTCCTTTGAAGAGACACTATGACCATGGCAACTCTTAGAAAACATTTAATGGGGTAGCTCACTTACAATTCAGAGGTTGAGTAATTATTTTCATGGTGGGAAACAGAGCAACATACAGGCAAATGTGGTGCTGAAGCTGAGTTCTTGTATCTTGATTCAAAGGCAATAGGGAATGGACTGAGTCATTGGAAATGGCTTAAGCATATATGAGACCTCAGAGACCACCCCACAGTGAAACACTTCCTCCAATAAGGTCACACACACTCAAACAAAGCCACATCTGCTAATATTGCCACTTCCTTTGCAGGGCCATTTTCATTCTAATGACCAAAATTTAGCATATCAGATGATTTCAAAATGTTTTGTGGAATATTACTTTAACTATGTGAAGATGTGTTACATTTGTTTATGTTGCAGAATATTACTTTATCTATGTAAATGTGTGTTATATTTGTTTATACTGCATTTGTTTAAATATCTACAGATGTGTTTATTTGTTTTCCTTGCCTCCCTAAGGCATCTCATTGGTCCAACACAAAGGCAAACATCCAGTAGCTAGGCAGGAGAGACATAGGTGGGGTGGTGGGAAGAGAGAATAAATAGGAGGAGGAGTCTAGAAAGAAAAGTAGAGTGGAGAGAATGAGGAAGAAAGAGAGGCAGGTACCCAGGACCAGACAGACAGACAAGAAGGTCAAGTAGGACATACAGAATGAAAGAAAGGTAAAAATACTGAGACAAAATGTAGATAAGAGAAACAGGTTAATTTAAATTATAAGAGCTAGTGAGACACGCATAGGTAAAGCCAAGCACTCATAATTAATTATGAGTCTCCTTGTCATGATTTGGTAGCTGAAGGGTGGACCAAAAGAAAGCATGATACAAAGAATATGATATTCCATTGTTACTGGAACTATTCTGTACTGTTAGTTTCCATTATTTCCACAATCTTGTGTAATATCAAAATAATAAGCCAGATCAAATTTTTATCAACAAGCAATTAAAATTATATATATATATATAATCTTACATAGATATATAATCTTATATATATTATATAACCATATATATATATATATATATATATATATATATATATGCCTAGTGTTTACTATAATTAATAATAAAGACATTTTGAAAAGTCATGTGGTAACTTACTATTGTGGAAACTCCCTAAAGTAAATAAGATAATTTAAATTTCATTATGCTATATAGAGGAGATAATGCTCCAACTAGAAATTTTAAGTAAATTAGTTGCAAAAACTCTGGATTTGGTCCTGGGTTTCAGCACCAACAATGTAAGTAAATTTGTTGCAACAACACTGGGGAAAGGTTTCCTCACTACCTGGAGAGTCAGGCAACACCTTGAGCTGCTTAGGACAGCTCTGACAGCTGGAAATGTAAGGGAACAGTTCAGCCATGGAGGGCAAGGTATTCCAGACACCTCAAGCTGCTCAGAAAAATAGCTCTGCCCTGAAGGTGTCCTGGACACCTAGAGCTGTTTAGCGCAGCTCTGATGGCTGGAACTGCAAGGAAGAAGCCCAACCCTATAAGGGAAATTTTTCTGACTTTTCTGGAAAGTCAGGCCTAGAACTGCTTCACCAGGGAGGGGTATCATGACTGTTCTGGAAAGTCAAGCTATACTTACCTGGTGTGATGGGGGATCGTCTCCCCACAGGATATATCAATACTGTTTCGCTCCTGAAGAACCACTATAGCTGACCTTTGCTCAGCCCCCACCTAAGGGGGCTTCCTATGAGAGCTCTGCTTCTCCAGCCTAAGATGTTGCTTCTTTTGCTTCACTCTGCAAAAGGGGAAACCCCTGCAGAAATGTAGCAATCTTTTCCAGCTCTGGGGAATAGTGCAACATTTTCAGCTCTCTCTTGCTCTGTCCATTGAGGGACCTCTCAGGAAAGATCTTCTATTAAGCTCCACCTTGCTCTGCTCTTTCAACTCTCCCTTGTTTTGTCCACTGAGGGACTTCTGAGCAAGGATCTTCTCTATGCCAGTGAATGAAGATCTTCACACCCAAAAATCTTTTGAGAAAGAGATTTATTTGGGAAAGAGGAGTCCAGGAGAGTAGCTACCTGTAACTGGGTGAAGAGAACAGAATTTTTTAATGGACAAAACAGGGTGGTTTACACAAGATATCTTGGGGGTGTAGTCAACTAGGGGTTGACTTAAGGCCCAAGGTTCTACTGTCCTGCTCTGTGATTGGTTGGTTTCACAAGTCAGTTGGCCAGAGGCAGAGATGGCTCTGATCTGACTAAGCCAAACTGTGTTGCTTTTTGCCCTGATCTGAGACATCTTTCCCTACTTCCGGGTGCCATGGTCAGGGTACTTTTCTTTAGCCAGCCCTTTTACCTTACAGAATTCATATGCTACCAAGTAAAATTTCAAGTAACAGGAATTAGTTACATCTTTTCAGTAGTTGGTCAAAGTGTTCCCACAGTCCACCCGGCCCCCAACAGCATAGGCTATTGTCAGTGTTATTGATTACCTTCCACAACCTGATAGTAAGGCCTTATTCCTGAACACAGAACTTAACTTATATCATTGAATATGGAGAAAAGGATCCAGTAAACAAGAGGAAGCGTCATCGAAGATGATTATCATTAATAGTCCTGGAAGGTACTGTGCACACTGCAGGAGAAGAAAATCAATCATCAATATGACACATCTACAAAAGTGAGCTATCTTCAAGATATACTGGTGCAATAATGGCACAACTTTGTGGGAGAAGTCAACACCTTTTAATTGAACTTAAATCCAACTACATCAGATCAAACCCATAACTAACACTGATAATGAGGCCAATCCTTCAACAAAAGAATGGCAAATGAAAATGTGATACATACATAAATTATACTCAGCTGTGGAGAAAAATGAAGTCATGAAAATTTTCAGATAACTGGGTGAAACTAAAAAGTATTATAATGAGAGAGGTAACCCAGACATGAAAAACAAATGCTAAATGTTCCTCCTTATTTGTGCTTCCTGTCTAAACATTTGTGAATATGCATTTATAACCTGGAATAACTAAAGAACTAAGAAAGAAAAACTGGAGTAATTAATGAAAAAGCTTGAGATACTGGAATAGCATGCAGGTGCTACAAAGGGAGAAATAGAAGAAATTCAGGGACTTGAACTGATATGGGTACAGAGAGAATACAGAGTGACAGAGAGGAAGGAGAGATAAATACTACGAAGGATGTTTGGAGGGACACAGGGAAGTTTACTGTCTCATATTTATCTAAAGTCATATATAATATGCATGTATTAACATTATTTTAAAGTTGTTATGAAATTTATAATGATAATACTCCCTCCAAGTGCAATGGACTGTAAGGGAAAACTCCAGCACCATGCATGAGAAACTCCCTCTCTAGTTGTTCAGGGTACTCCAAGTGACCTTCAAAACAATACCAAGTATTATTGCCCTTAATTGATTGGCACACAGAACTTAGATTACAACTCTGTTGCCAAAGTCACAATACACTAGACACAGAATTCGGAGGAATTGAATTGAAGTTGACCTGGAAACTCTTATATGACAAGTGGCTTTCATAAAGTGAAAAGCTGCAGAGGGAGAAGAGCAATCACTTGGCTTATCCAGGTGTGTTATCTGTGAACCACAACAATAACTTGACTGGCAAGATATCCATGATGTTGCAATAGTGGAACATTCATCTTGGGGGTTTCAAGGGTTGTCTAATGGAACTTAAAGCACACTCAACTAGTGGGAAGACATGTCTGGCACTGTACACATAGACAACCACTTTGACCTGGAACCACATAGATCTAAGAGGTGAACCTGCTACTGCAAGTATCAGGATCCAGTATAGTTTCTATCTGTTTTCTTAATACCTATCTCTTACACACAGATAAATATAATACCCACCCTCATCAAAGAAGCTTCTTTTTGCAACATATGGAGACTATTACAAAGTCCCACAACTGGTCAAAATGCAGAGAATAATTGAATGCAAGGTGACCAACCACAACTGATAATACATCTACAATGAGTTCATTCAACCGAAAGGTTGGAAAAAACACCGAAGAGGTGACAGAAAGGCCCAGCGCCTAAGAATCCTAATTGCTGGTACATATATCCTAGACATGACAGGAAAATACACCTATGAACTCTCAATAGTATATTTAGTGAAATGTGCTATCATAATCACACCAGTTGGTATAGAAATAAGGGCAGGGGAAATTCTACATGGTTTTACCTCTAGGTGAGGTCAATAGCTGCTGAAAGAGATTCATCTGCCTCAGTAGGGAAATTCCATGTTGGTTTTCCAATCACAAGTGCTCCACACAGAGTACATTCACATACAAACAGAACTAATTGGACTCAGTAGGTTATATGTACATGTGATCATATACATATAAATATACATATACATAAAATGAAAAGTAAAGAAGAAATCATAAATATGGGAAGGGAATGAGGCACTAGATGGGGAGAGTGAAGGAGGGAGCCATATAGCACAACTAAGGACTTGAGTTTCTCAAAAATAACCACTACTTGAAAAAAAAAGACTTTCATGTGGTAACATTTTGTATGATCTCTGTAACTTTTATGCACATTTGAAACCATTCTGAAAGCTGAATTGTATTAGAAAATATTTTAAATTAAACCCCATTTTTATGTCCTAGTACTTGTTATTGAGTTTCTGGTTTGTGATCATGAATATTGCAGAATGATCTCTGAATGTGTTCACAATTGCTTAACACAACAACCTTTGACTGGTTATTACATTATTTCTTCCTGTAAGTACTTAGACTTACAAGGAACTGTGGAATGTTAATAATTTCTTTGCCTTCACTATAAAGATTACCTCTCAACATTTGCCAGAAGCTGAAAAGGTGGCTAAAGCTGTATCCTAACAGCAACCACAATGAGCTCTTTGACATGTCAGACTACCTTTGGTTTGAAGGGATACCTTTCCCTACTGTAGAGTATGAAAAAGAAATAATTGAAGAAATTCGCAATAAGTTTGTGATCAGAGATGAAGACACAGTCATACTGACTTACCCTAAATCAGGTAAGAACTGTTAGAGTGCTCTTGAAGTGTATGAGGAAGGAAAAGGCTTTGACCCTCATTCATTTGGGTGATGAGTGGTGTGCTCTATATATCTGATGTTTAAAATGTTTTGTGGGCATGGATTGCTGTTTGTGAATGCATTTCACTCAGAGAAAGAACACCAGCCTGGTCTGTGTGGGGAGAGGCTCATCTAGGCCATGCGAGCAATGTCAGTGGATCCTAAGGCTCTGGCATTGTTCTGTCTCTGTGTGGAGGAGAATGTGAGGGAAAATGAGGTAAATAAACAGAAGAAACAGCACCAAGGTAAAAGTAATGGATGTAAGAATATGTGGAGGAGAGGACAATGTCAGGTAAAAGAATTATCATGAATCTTTTCCAAAGAGTGAAAACAGTCTCAAAACTCAAGGAACCAAAAAGAAGCAACTTTGGGTAGAGTTGTTTGCTGGGTGGCAGAAGCACTGAACACAGGTAAGTTTTAGGTTGCTAACACTGACAGTGAAAGAAATGGAAAAGCCAAGGGCGGTGGAATGCATGAAGAAGATTCATACAATGGCCCAGAGAAGAGAGCTAGAGAAATACCCAAAAACAAGTGAACATGTAATCATAAATACAGGTGTGTGTGGAAAATGGACAGAAGGGGATTTATTCACTTAACGAGAAGCAGTACTCATACACATATTGCAGCATGGATGCATCTCAATTGCTTTGCATTAAAAGAAAGGAGCTAGTCTCAAGGACAGAGTCCAAAATTACATCCCTGTGAAGTATCTGGGAAAAGTCAAACTCAAAGTACCAGAATATAGAATGATGATGGCCCAGGACTTGAGGGGACTTTCAGGTGGAGTTAATTGAGTATAGTGAAGCATTAGCAATAAGCCAGATGAATATACTTTGTACTTAGAGCATGTGAACATTGTGAACACCACAGGCCTGTGTGCTTGGAAACAGCTGCACCATAAATTATACAGGTGTACAATTTTCTACTTGAGGCTTTTTGACAAGTACTGTTGAAATGAGTGACCATTACTTTTCCTTCTTCAGGAACTAACTGGCTGATTGAGATTGTCTGCTTGATTCAGACCAAGGGGGGTCCCAATTGGATCCAATCTGTGCCTATCTGGGACCGCTCACCCTGGTTGGAGAGTCAAGGAACATATCCACTATTAATCAATAAAGAAGGACCACGCCTCATCACCTGCCACCTTCCCTTCCATATTTTCCCCAAGTCTTTCTTCAGTTCCAAGGCCAAGGTCAGTGTCCAGTGGTTGAGAAATCTTTTACCAAATGTTCTTTGAACTTCAGATACCTTGATGGGCCCTGGAGCTCTTGATGCAATGTACTCAGATTGTGTAGGTTGTGGGTAGGAACATGAGATTCTCATGCACTAACTAAATGATGCAGATGTGTCTCTTCCTCAGACTTCATCAGAGTACCAGAATGTCAAGTACCACACGGTGATCCTGGGCAGATATATGAAAGAATATGAAATATCAACTAGAGCATTCAGGAACTACACATGCAGGTCAAGCAAAGGGCAAACTCTAGTGTGCACTGGACATTACTGTTTTGCCATCATCAAACTCAATTAGCTAATTGCGATTCTACATATATATACATTGATATATGTATCCCATGAGCAGTATGTGAATCACACCAGACAGGGTTGCTCATAGAAGAAGCAGCCTGACCAGGCATCAGTGCTCTAATCATGGAGATTGTTCAGCAGTCATGGCCCAGTTGTACCCACTGTGTGTTATTGTATCTAGCTGTCCATTGAGATCAGTAGCCACAGGAATCCCCCACACCACAGATAGAGGATTTCCAGAGGGGAAGAGAGATATGCAGGTTCTGACCTATCATAGTTTCTAGTTTGTAAAAAAGCTTTCGGGCAGTTTCTGCACCATGGAACTTAAAATATTTTATATTTAAAATACAAATACAAATGTAGAACTATTATCTCTCTTAATAATATCACAGTGAAGTTGTGACATTATATGTATGTGTGTTATGTGGATTTGGAAAAATCTTAGCTGGAGAAATTGTAGTCTAAAGAGTTGAATTCTAGAATAATGTTACACAGAGCATTGGTACAAAATATGAATTTCCTTTTACTAAAATTATTGTTTATTTTTAATTAGTTTCTTTTATTGTTTGTGATCATAACATAAATACATACATCATTCCCCCTTCTTCCTCTCTCCAAGGTTACTCCTTTCTCTCTTTCAAATTTGCAGTCTTTTTTCATTAATTGTTGTTACATCTGTATATGTATCTACTTATTTCTCAATATTTAAATACAATCTGCTCAGTATATAAAATGTTACTTGTATGTATGTTTTCAGGGTTGAGCATTTGGAATTGCATAACCAATTGTTATGCTTTTCCCAGGGAAAGTCTATTTCTCTGACTCTGTATTTCTGAGTTGCCTGTTAGTCTTTGTGTTCACTATTGTGCAATGACACACTAGCTTTGAGATCTGCACAATGATTCTCTGAAATTACATTTGGTAGTTACAGTTGTGGACAACAATTAGGTTTGCATATTGCAGATAGATTTACACAGTACTCATCTCTGTGTATATAAGATGATGGTTCACAATGGATAGATGGTTTTTCACACTGTAAGACATTGATCTTTACAAATATAGTACCAGCCTAGGATTTTTGTTATAGTTGTTCAGTTTTTTAAAGTGTTAGTGACCTGTGTAATTGTGCAGTTACATGTTAGTAAATGAAATAAATTTATAAAAGAGGATTCTCACTATAGATATTTGCACTTATGTAAAGGTTTGTCCAAATAAAAATAAAGTTTTTAGAAACCTCATGGATATCTGATTGACATTTCATATAAATTGTACAAGTTAAAAGGTTTGGAATGGTTATGTTGATCATCATGTACATGTTTTTCTATTTAAGATAACCTATGTCATCAGAAATCCCAGAGATGTTCTTGTGTCTGGTTATTTTTTCTGGAGTAAGACAAAATTGGTTAAGATTCCATAGTCACTAACAACTTATTTTGAATGGTTCATCAAAGTAAATGGTGAGTATCCTGTTAAATATAGGACTTGGGGGAGGCTCCGAGACATTTTAATGACAAGGAGAGATATAGTTCAGGTTGGTCTTGAATTCTATACAGCCAGGGACAATGTTGAAGCTCTGTTCCTCAGGCATCCATTTCTTGAGTTCTAAGACTAAAGCACCTAATACCTTGCTCCATCAATTTAATGCTGGTGTTCACCCTCATGATCATGTATTTTATTTAACTTGGTTACATCCCTAGACTTCAGTATATTCTATAGTCTTCACTTGGCTACATCTTATCTGTCTGTAGTCAACCAATATGTGGTTCCAAGTCTCATAACCATTTTGAACCTAATTGTGAAGTCTTTCTGTTTTCACATGACACTACACAACAGACATAGCCACAGCTTGCCCATAACACACCATCCCAACAATGTTTGGAGTATCTGGTCTTTCCAGTACTAAGGTAGGTGTTATAATTTGTGGTATTGAATAAAAAATTCCTCAAATAGACCTTGACATTTAAACACCTGTTTCCCACTTGATGACACTGTTTCAGAAGACTCATGAGGTAAAACCTTGCAGGAGGTACATCACTGAGTGTGGGCTTTGAGAGGTTCTAAATTCTTTTTTTAATTAAATTTATTCATTTATTCTGTATCCTGACCAGTTTCCCCTCCCTCCTTCCCTCCAATCCCCTCCATGCACCACTTTCCCCACCCCACACCCCAATCCACTCCTCCTCTGTTTCTGTTTAGAAAGGGGCAGGCCTCAGCATGGGTGTCAACAAAGCTTGTCATATCAAGTTTAGGTAGGGCTAAATTCCTTGCATTTAGGATGGACAAGGTAAACCACTATGAGGAATAGGTTCCTAAAATTCAGCCAAAGAAATAAGGATGGGCCCTGCTTTTGGCACTAGGAGTCCCACAAGCATATCAAGCTACACATGTGTCACACATATGTAGAGGCCATAGATTGGTCCCATTGTGGCTTCCTAGCTGTGAGTCCAGAGACTGTGAGCTCCTATGAGCCCATGTCATTTGTTTCTGTGGGTACCCTTGTGATGACCATGAGCCACCTGGCTCATCCAATCTTTCCTCTGTCTCTTCAACAGGATTTCCTGAACTGAACTAGGCCCAGTGGGTCTCTCTATCTGGTTTCTTCAGTCACTGGAGGAAGGCTCTCTAATGACAATGTGGGTAGTTAACAAACTGATTATAGGAGATGGCCAGTTCAGACTACCTATCCACTATTGCTAATAGTCTTAGCTTGAGTCATCCTTGTAGATTCATGGGAGTTTCTCTTATCAGGTTTCTACCTGACCGCAAATGCCCACCATCAAGATGTTTCTTTCATTACTCTGCCACTCCAACCATGCCCCCAAACTAATCTATCATGTTCCCATCCCAGTCAACCCAGGAGATCTCTTCTATTTTCCCTTCCCAGGGACATCAGTACATCACCATACACTTTGGGCTCTCCTTGTTACCTAGTCTTTATGGAACTGTGTATTGTAGCATGGTTATCATTTATTTACAGCTAGTATCCACTCTTGAGTGAGTACATACCATGTCTGTTTTTCTGTGTCTGGGATACATTACTCAGGATGTTTTTTTTTTTTTTCTGGTTCCTCCAGTTGCCTTCAAAATTCCTAATGTAATTGATTTTAACAGCTGAGTAATGCTCCTTTGTGGAAATGTACCACATTTTCTTTGTCCATTGTGTGGCTGAGGAGCCCCTAGGTTGTTTCCATGTTCTGGCTATTGTGAATGACCCTGTCAGGAACATAGTTGAACAACTGTTCTTATGGAAAGATTGAGCATCCTTTGGGTATATGCCCAAGAATGGTGTAGCTGGGTCTTGAGGTAGATTGATTATCAGTTTTCTGAGAAACCTCCATATTGATTTCCAATGTGGCTTGTACAAGTTTGCACTACCACTAGCAGTGGAGGAGTGTTCCCCTAGATGCACATCAAAAGGTTAAGTTCTTAAGTCACTTCCGGTTGTTTGCTTCTGCTTTCTGGATATAGATGAGGAGATGACATAGCAGCTTCCTGCTGCTATAGCCTGCCTGACACTTGGTGCCATTGCCTCTTTTCTCCCATCATTTATTCTTAGAATCATAAGCCAAAATTAAGCTCTCTCTGCTTACTTAAGTTGCCTTTGTTCATGATGTTTTACCACAGCGGCAGAAAAATAACAAATATGCATGTTCCTACCACACAACTCAGTTGTGGTTTCTCTTAGTCTTTTTTTATTGGCTTCCCATAATTATCCTGACTGTTCACTGTTTTGTTAAAACACATCTTAACAAATACTGTAAATCCTATTTTCCTTATTGTCACAAAAGTATTTTCATAGGCATGGATTCTTAGATCTTTGCATTTAGTTTATCTTTAATTGAGTTATAATAATTATATATAATAACAAGTTTCATTATGACATTTTCATACATGTGTGAAGGTAATTTTGTTCAAATTAATGGCCCACTCTCCTCTCTTGTGCTGTTTCCACTTTTGCTGATCTTTTTCCTCTTTGCAAGTAACTCTGCTTTCTACTTCCATGTCCCTTTTCTTCATATGTGTGTTTGTGACCCAGTGAGGTCCATTGGGGTTGCTTACTGGAGCACAGGGAAGGAGTCATTTACAGGGACATGGGTTTCTGACCACTAACTCCTATACTGAAAAAAATACCTCTCCCTCAACCAGCTACCACTAATTGCCTATAGACTGTGGAAGGAAAGGGGTGTCATGAGCCCTGTCTCCTAACTACACTTGACTGCTCATAAAGGCACAGGAAAGTGGTGGATACTTGGGAGCACTTTCTCTCCCTTTCATAGAATATTTTAGGGCCCAGTCTTATGCAGGTCTTCACAATATTCATGGGATGGATTCAAGTGAATCAGTAGTTCAAGACCATCCTTGTCTACTTACTAAGACAGAGGCAGGCTTGTTGATATATTCTTTTTAATACCTGCTTCCAAATAAACACTTATCTTTTAAAATGACTTCCAAGACAGAACCACTGTTAATTTCCAGCTACATATATGTCATTAGCTTGTTTTTAGTGCTCTTCCTAAAATGGTTTTGGCTTTTTTGTTTGTTTTCAGACAGTATCTGTTGTATCCCAGATTGGCCACAAATTCTCTATGTACTGGAATATGACATTGAACCTCTGGTCTTCTCTTGTCTTGACATCGCGAGTTTTAGTATTGCAGGTGTATGTCATATTTGACTTGGCTTTTAGGTTTTCTTTGAATGTCAATAGGTATGTGTGTTTACAATAGTATGGCTATAAATGTGTGAATGTGGCAGTTCTTGTGCCAAAACTTGAATGTGGAAGGCAAGCAACAACATCAGGTGTTGAGCCTTAATTTCTACCCTGTTTGAGACAAAAATCTCTTTCTTCTTGTTCATCACTGTGTTTGCCAGCTTAGCTGGTCCCAATCTTCTGGACATTCTCCTGTCTCCACCTTCCATGTCATTGAAGGAGCACTAGGGTAACAAAAAGAAATTGAATTATCATCTTTGAATGGTTCCTGTGGATTCAAACTCAGGTCCTCACACCTGCACGGCAAATGCTTTCCTCTGAGTCATCATTTCAACCCAGCTTTCAATCTCTTTAAGTGGCCTGATTCTGTGTTGTATTATGAAGTTTATTTCTCTCTATTACTTCTCTGTAGATCACTTACCCCCAGCTTTCAATCAAATCTTAGATTCCTTGCATTCATGTGTCCTACTGCTCTGACCCTTGCTTAAATCTTTACTTCACTCCTCACTTGATTTAGTTAGTTCTTCAAATAATCATGAACAATGCAGATATGCAATGGCAGCTGAGAAAGAGAAACATTGAACAAACTAATGCCTAACCCAGGAACAATGAAGACACTGGGACTGTTGAGAAAACATCACAATAGCCCTAGGAATGTAAATGGAGCTTTTGGGTGTGTATCAGGGTCCTGTGCTATTGTTCCCCTGGGGGATGGTGGCAAGTAGGCACAGAGTCAATGATATAGCCTCTGGGAGAAAGGGGAAAAAAACAAACCCAGTTTATTCAGAAAGAGGCAAGTCTTACCTACCCTCCACCCCAGCCTGGGAGAAGGTCACAGTAATATGAATCTGCTGGTGTGAATTGGCTGCCACTCATTGGTCCAGATGATCTCCAGATCATGTCTCAGCTGCTTTTGCTAAGGCCCTTAAGCAGACCAGGTTGGCTTTTACAAAGTATCTTTTTTTACTGATTTGGGCCCATTTTGCCCTCAAGCCTGTTAGGGATGAGTCATCCCACAGGGGTGAAGGTGGAATTCTATGCCTGGAAGGTCTCTATTAGTCTGTGTTTAGGACGCTAGGGTATTGAAGAGTCACTATTGAGATGTGGTGGAGGCTTAGAGGTGGATGCCAGAGTGAGGAGATCTCCCTTAGAAAGGATTAAGATAGTTCTTTAGACATGATAGCAATATAAAGACCAACTGTAGCCATGCCAAAACCTCTCTGGCTTACCCTATTGGTATGATGGCTTTTCCCCAAAACATGCCTCCATCTCTAAAGCCCATAAGAAGGATGTCTCCATGAAGCATCAGGGGTAAATCTGTAAGTTGATGAGTTTACTAGTGAACTTGATTTAATCAGCTCATTATCTGTATATATGTGTCCAATGTTACATTGTATATTTTAAATACTAGTTTCATTTTTCTTAGTAAAGCAGTCTGCCATCTGCAGAAAGGTGAAAAATATCAGGAAAACATGACTTTCATTCTTTATAAGCAATGCTTTCCACTTCCGTTCCCACAGTGGCATTTGGATCATGGTTTGAGCACACCTGTGCCTGGCTATCCATGAGAAAAAGAGACAACTTACTGCTATTGAGCTATGAAGACATAAAAAAGGTAATTGTCATTCTTACAGCAATCACAGAGCCTCTTACAAACTCACCTAAAGTAGCGCCAAATATTTCTCAGTATCCCCATGTCAGTTTTAGATTCATAAAGAGTCAATAAAAGTGAAATTATGTCCTAGGTCCTTTATTGACATGCACCTGAAATTTTCTCTGCAGTTACCTTATCCATCACCCACATCTTTACCTTATCAACCCTGGAGTAGGTTGGGGTAGCTCACACTTGTGCTATAGGTTTTGTAGTTCTGTCTGTGCAATACATTTAGTAACTTTATAACCCAGTAGTCTGTGGGGAATAGGTGAAGAACTTTCATTCCACTGTTGTGCCAAATGTATGTCATCCCCCCTTGATGATAAGAAGAGGGACAAAGGCAGGGAATCCATCTGTGAATCCTGGGAGAGCACAGGAGCTGAAGTCACATGAATTGAGTGATACACACATCTGACCAGGAATGTACAAGATGCAGCCAGTCAGGGATGATTGTGTCCTGTGTTCTGCAGTACAGGGGGTTCTGCATGGTGGGCTAGAATACACTGGAGATTTCAAAACTCTTAGTAGAGAATATCTAAAATGTTTCAACATTAAGTAATGGCATATGTCTAAATAGACTGATGGGCCATATCCTTATCAGATCATTGCAGTTTTCATTTCATTGAAATGCCCCACAGACAGGTAGCAATATGTTCAAGTACTGTGTACGTGTCTAAAATATCTATTATTTTGAAAATTAAAAATATATCTTGGCAAGGCATCACATGACTCTAAAACTAGCACTGGGAGAGAGAGAGAGAGTCTGAGTCAGGGGTTCTAGGTTATCCTTCTTAGTATGGTGGGTTTGAGGTCAACCTTGTCTAAAAGAGACTGATTCATAAGATCATTAATTCAAATAATTTTAAGTTCATTTGTGTATTTTATTTTCATTTAGTTAAAAAAATTCTCCCTCTACTGATGGACACCTAATAATGACACCATGCATATAAGCCCAAAAATATTCACATTTGTTCAGCAACTCAAAAGCTTTAGTAGTTTGGAAGCTAACAGTGAAAGATAACCATCATTTATATATCATAAATAAAAATATCAATCGTACTTTTTACTGAACAAGAAAAAACTTGTGCAGTCTGTCAGAGAAAACACTTACCCATCCTTTTAATAGTTCAAAAAATTTACTTAAGGAGAAAAATAAGTAGTCTTACAGCCACTGTTGAGCTTTCAGAAGTAGATTCTGGTGATGATGAAGGTTACTAAAAGCTGTAACTTCGTTGTTTTCATTTTCATTTATCTGATATTTTTTATAATTTAAAACATGTTTTAAATTTAAACATATTTTAATCATATTCTTTCTCTCCCAAAATTTCTTCCAAATTTTCTTCTCCTCCTTACCCACACAACCTTAAATTCCTTCTGAAAAAAAAAACAAACAAAATCTAAAGAAAACAAAATTCCCCCCAAAGAAAACAAAATAAAACAATAACCAAAAGAAAAAACACTGAACTGCAACGAAATACAACCAAATAAAAGCACACACGCGTACACACACACACACACACACACACACACACACAGAAGTAAAACTCTGGAGTCCATTACATGTTGGTCATCTACTGATGCACATGAAGACTCTCCTGGACAGGTTGATATATCCAGTGTCATTTCATTGGAGACAGTGGATTTTCCCTCTGCCAGCAGGTATAAATGACAGTTCCATTGTTATCCATTAACCTAGTGGCTAGATTTTCATTCATTCATTTTTCAAAAATATTACAAAATAAAGTACAATCTGATGAAATAATATTATTACCTCAAAATTGGACAAGATAAACCAACAGAATGAAAACAGCACAAGAGAAGGCACAAGCAGAGACCCACATGCTCAAATATCAAGGAAGACCACAAAATCAATCAACTGTAGACCCTAACATATAAGCAGAGGATTGGTGCAGACTGGTGTGTCACTATGCATGCTGCTTCAGTCTGTGGGTCCATATGAGCTTTTCTTATGTTGATGTGGATGGTCATGTTTTCTTAGTGTCCTCCCTCTTCTCTGCCTCTAACTCACCTTTCCTTCTTCTTCTGAAGAGTTGTCTATGCTCCAAAGTCAGAGATTTGGTGGAGACATACCACTTAGGGCTGATTTTCAAAAGTATCTCAAACTCTGTGTATGCTCTGTCTGTGGATCTCTATTTTTCTTCCCAACTGCTTTGGGAGAAATCTTCTCTGATGCTGGCTGTACAAGACACTAATCTGAGCACAGCAGAACACCATGGAGTCACTTTGTCACTAATTTTTCAGAAGAAGATTATTTGATTTTACCTTAGGTACCCAGGCTATCTAGTCTCTGGTCAACAAAGCACTGTCAGCTATGTGTTCCATCTCATAGAATAGGCCTTAAGTAAAATCAAGCATTTCTTGGCTACTCTCCTGAGCTTTGTGGCATCATTGCCTTAGCATATCTTGCAGGTAAGACTATATAATTGGAAGTTTCCTGTCCCAACTACCTGGTCAAAAGTAACCAACTCAGAGGCTGAATATGACCTATAATTTCACAGCTGATAGCTCTGGCTTGTTACTAGATAATTCTTACCTTTAAATTAACACATTTCTATTCATATATGTATTGTCAAGTGTCTCGTGGCTTTACGTGTCTTCTAACATGTCTTGCTTCTTGTTCAGCTAGCTGGCAGCACTCCTGAATCTGTTCTCCTTCTTCCCATCATTATCAGTTTGGTTTTACTGCCTAACTTCCTGCACAGCTACTGGTCTGTCAGCTCTTTATTAACCAATATGATTAATACATATTGATAGTGTAGAAGGGATTGTTACCGAGAATTTTCCCCATTTTGTCTAATTAAAAAAAAAAAGGTTTTCACCTTTATATAGTAAAGCTATATACAACTAAAACAGCTTTAAAAAGAATTACAGTAATAGTATCTATCCATTTACATTTGGCAAAATTGGAGAAAATACTAGTTTTCTATCTTATCTTGGTTTGTCTAAAGTTTTGTATCTAATTTACTTTCTATTATAACTGAGGAAAACTATGATTATACTTATTTAGTCTTCAACTCCATCAAAGACCCCAGAAGGGTGAAAAGTTACCTAATGGCAGGGACATCAGGTTGCCTGGACAGTCACCCAAAGTTCCTCTGTAAGACTGGGGCATCCTAAGGTCGTCTGAAGGCTAAGCATATCTGACAGACTTTCCTGTTAAGCATAGAATATTGAAGAACTGTTCTATTTCCTTAGGGGTTATTGGTCTATTTAAAATGTTTATCTGGTCCTGATTTAAATTCGGTATGTGCTACCTATCCAGAAAATTGCCATTTTCTTTCAGGTGGAGTACAGGTTTTTGAAGTATGACCTGATGATTCTCTGGATTTCCTCATTGTCTGTTGTTAGGGCTCCCTTTTCATTTCTGGTTTTGTTAATTTGGACTCTCTCTCTCTCTCTCTCTCTCTCTCTCTCTCTCTCTCTCTCTCTCTCTGCCTTTTAGTTAATTTGACTAAGGGCTTGTCTATCTTGTTGATTTTCTTAAGGAATCAACTCTTTGTTTCCAGTTTTCATGAAGTTCACATCTGAGGTTCCTGTTTGAGTTCCTAAGTTTTTCTTTTGCAGATTTCCTATAATTTGAGTTTTCTTGATTGATTTTATTTCTACTTTCATGTTTGAATGGTTTATTCATTTCTTTCCACTGTTTGTGTTTTCATAGATTTCTTTATGAGATTTACTCTATTCTTCTATCATTTCCATACGTGCTGTGGGATGTTCTGTAGGTCCTGTGGGAGCCCATTCTCAGGTTCTTTGTGGCGTTACCCAGCAGGTCCGTATAGAGGATGATTAGGACCATGGGCCTGAGTGCAGGTGTTTGAGATGGTCTGCACTTGGCTGTGCTGGGGGATGGTCTGTATGTCAAGTTGCTCTGATTGGTTAATAAATAAAACCTGATCGGCCGTGGCTAGGCAGGATAAAAGGACAGAAAGGCAGAAGGAGACACTGCAGCCGCCACCATGACCAGAGAGGCTGCAGCCGCCGCCATGACCAGAGACACTGCTAGCCGCCGCCATGACCAGCAGCATGTGAAGACGCTAGTAAGCCACCAGCCACATGGCAAGGTATAGATGTATGGAAATGGATCAATTTAAGATAAAAGCACAGTTAGCAAGATAAGGACAGTTAGCAGGAAGCCTGCCACGGCCATGCAGTTTGCAAGCAATATAAGTGTCTGTGTTTACTTGGTTGGGTCTGAGCGGCTGTGGGACTGGCGGGTGACAGAGATTTGTCCTGACTGTGGGCAAGGCGGAAAACTCAAGCTACATTTGGCGCCCGAACTTGGGGCTAAAGAAAAAAAGGGTTAAAGAAAAAAAGGGAAGAAAAAAAAAAGGGACTAAAGAAAAAGGACAAATGAACAGGGATAAAGGCCGGTGTTATGAAAAAAAAAAAATACTAAAGACAAAGTCCCTTAACCAAGAGGCGCTCCAATAAAGTGTGATCTGAGAAGAATCCTCGCGTGGTGGTAAAGAGGATTCAGAACTCAACACACGGAGCGGTGACGTCGGTAAGTTCTCCAGGAACGGTGACGTCGGTAAACGCCCCACAGTTCCTAATTCTCTCTCTCAAATGAGCAGCAGCCGCCGGTTTGAGTTACTGGCGGGTTCCTGGGGCTTGGAAGAGAGAGGAAAAGGAACATAGACAGTTATATAAAGAAATAGAAAGTTTAAAAAAGCCATGTAAAGATGGATATCACACAGAGAGTTTGGATTATATTGTCTTTGGGATTTTTAACTGCAGAAAAACATTTGATCGTAAAAGATGTTGAGTTAAACCAATATGTATATATTAAAGATATCTTGACTTTAAAATTTGGATATAAGGATGTGTTACTTTGGAAAGGAGACTCTGCTTTTATCTCTACAGAAAGCCAGAGGCTATGGATTTTTTCCAGATTGAGATACATCAGGTTTGACCAGCCAAGACCCCCTGAAAGGTCTCCGATGACACCATGGCCCAGATGATTCAACATCCAGAATCGTTTCAAGGCAACTGGCTCAGACGATACGGTCTCACGGACTACTCCATGATCCTAAAATTTTCTTTGCATCCCCATAAGATACAGCGCCCCCCTCCAGCAGGAAGTAGTTAAGAGAAGCTACGCCCAAATTCCCAAATATACCAAGCTGGCTTTGGAGATGTGTAAAAGTTAAAACCTTCCTTTTTAAAAAAAAAAAGAAAGGGGAAGTGCTGTGGGATGTTCTGTAGGTCCTGTGGGAGCCCATTCTCAGGTTCTTTGTGGCGTTACCCAGCAGGTCCGTATAGAGGATGATTAGGACCATGGGCCTGAGTGCAGGTGTTTGAGATGGTCTGCACTTGGCTGTGCTGGGGGATGGTCTGTATGTCAAGTTGCTCTGATTGGTTAATAAATAAAACCTGATCGGCCGTGGCTAGGCAGGATAAAAGGACAGAAAGGCAGAAGGAGACACTGCAGCCGCCACCATGACCAGAGAGGCTGCAGCCGCCGCCATGACCAGAGACACTGCTAGCCGCCGCCATGACCAGCAGCATGTGAAGACGCTAGTAAGCCACCAGCCACATGGCAAGGTATAGATGTATGGAAATGGATCAATTTAAGATAAAAGCACAGTTAGCAAGATAAGGACAGTTAGCAGGAAGCCTGCCACGGCCATGCAGTTTGCAAGCAATATAAGTGTCTATGTTTACTTGGTTGGGTCTGAGCGGCTGTGGGACTGGCGGGTGACAGAGATTTGTCCTGACTGTGGGCAAGGCGGAAAACTCAAGCTACACATACATGTTATTTTAGGGTCAATTTCTTCTTCTTTAACTATGGTAGAATATTCAGGGCCTGTTCTAGTACGGTTTCTGGGCTCTAGTGAAAACATACTGTCTTGGATGTTATGGACTATGCTTTCAGGTTGGCATCTAGGCATCTAGGATTGCAAAAATTATAATTCTACATGCTGATATCTGGTCTTGTCTTTGTTGGGGTCATGCTTCCTTCCTTATTTTTGTTGCTCTGTGTGGTACTTAGGAGAGTATAGTGGCTGTGTGTTGTCTGGTAGGAAATTCTTCTGGGGTCCTGGTAATTGTGGCCAATGGGAGTTCCAGGTAAAATATTTCCAGATATAGAAAGTTAAAATTTAAAAATGGGAATAGTCTAGGAGGTTGTCCTAATAACGGCCACAGAGGGAAGATAGAAACATTTTCCACAGGAGCTGCTTAGTTAGTTACCTGAGAATGAGGCCACTGAGTGAGGTTAGGCCACAGCAGAAGGTTCAATATAAAGCTATGAGTGAGACTGAGGAGTAGATTTGGAAAAATGGAAGGAGAGATGAAGATCTGCAGTTAGCCTATTTGCTTTCCTGGTTAGAATGGCCTGTAAGTGCTTAGGGAGTGTCTTCTGGATTTCAGGATTTGCTATGACAAAACAATGAGTATGGAGAAGGAACTTTGGAACATAACACTTGTGTTATCCATGTGAAACAATGGCATTTGGTGGAGGGAGACTGTAGCAGATGTTCTACACAGAGCTGGGAAGGAGACTAGGAGTCTGGACTTAAAGGAGCAAGTACAGATGTGAAGATGTGCATTTAGCCTAACTGTTTACATGCCCAGTTTGATCTATGGGTTCCCAGGGAATGCAAGATAGAGTTGAGGTATGGAGCAAATCAATGCATTGGTGTTGGGATGTTAGGAGGGGAGATCCACTAGACATGTGAGTGGCTGAGGCAGGTGTTCTGCTACAGAGCTAAGGGTAACCCTGGTGTGGTTGGACTTAAAGGAATGAGGGGGAGGTGAAGGTGTGTAGTTACTTTATTTCTTCATGACCAGAATGTTCTTTGGTTTCCCAATGATGTCCTCTTGGAGTTGGATGCTGGGATAGTACAATGAATTACAGGACTGAAGTTAGAAGATCTGTGGAATCCATTTTATGTTTGGGGAGTTGCTACAGATTTTCTGTAGCATAACTGGGCATTAGACTGGGGAATTGGATCTGGAGGAGCACAGTGAAAGGTAAAAATCTGTAGTCAGCCTACATACTTCCCTGGCAAGAGTCAAAAATAATTTTTAATGTACAATATTAAGGAGCATCAAAAACAGGAAATTGGATTATTCAAAAGGAATTGGATCTCTTAATGGTATCATCCAGGAACACAAAGTTTCTACATAAATAGCAATATAAAAGAATGTTTTGTCTTTTGTAAAATCTTTTACTTTCTCTTCATAAAATTCAGTATTTCCTAGGAAGCTTCCTTACTAAGATGTTTTTGTTGCATGGTAGTGCAGTTTCCCATAAGTTTTCTGTCCAACCATTCCACACATTTTTTCTGTTATTTCCATGGTTGTTTACCTTCCAATGAGATATTAACTAAATCTGTGATAAAATATATAATAAAAGTTTTGAGACAGTGATAACTTTAGGACCCCAGTAAAAGTGCCCCAGCCCAGAAAAAGTGTCCCAGCCAGCGGGATCTTCAGCAAAGACCCTAGAAGGAGGAATGGCAAATGAAAGGGACGAGAGACACAAAGAATTGACAGCAAGACAGTATTCTGATCAAGCTGCACAATTTTATTTTTCTCAGGTGTGTTTTATAGCAAGCAGACCAGGATACTTTCTTTGGGAAAAGATCAGGGAACTGTTGAGTTGCCAAGCAACCCAACCAAGCAACCTAACCATAAAACATTGTTACTTGTGGTTACTGTAGCAGAAAGATAAGGAAATGTTAAGTTATTTTCTAATAATTCAGGACTTGTCCAGGCATGTCAAAAGTTTCTGATTAGTGGCTCAATAATGGACAGCAGAAACTTAACTCAGGCAGGCAATATGGCATGGCTCTTACAACTGTCCTCAGCAGAAAAGGGCTGGAATTAAAAGCAAAATACAAGACTGTGCCTTCTTGTGACTATTTCTTAGTATTAACCCAGTTGTGAGAGCTCACAACTGTAATTCCAGAATATGGGTATCTGAAGCAGTAAGACTGTGAATGTGATACCCTTCTGAGTTACAGCATGAGGTAAAACTTGAAAAAAAAATAATATCTCCCAGAAGTACTCCCAAGTAATATTTATTGAGATCAGTCTTCTGAAATTTAAAACTATTATTTGCATTTACCCCTAAGGTGCAGTTTTAAATGGTGTAAACATTAACCTCTCTAAATTCTTTGTGCACATTTTCTTCTTTCCTGTGGATCATTGTCTAGAATTATTTCTATAAGTCTCTTTGAACATCACAGGGCAGGTTGGGTACATTGGTGCATACCTTTAATGCCAGCACTTAGGTAGCAAAGGCATGTAGGTGGATATCTGACCTCTTTGAGCTTGAGCTCAGTCTGGTCTCCAGAGCAACTCCCATCCCACCAGACAGGGCTCCATAATGAACACCTCTAAAGAAAAACATCAGTACATCTAGTAGGTGGGTTGTCACACACCTGTGAACACATCACTGCAAAGATGGAAGCAAGAGGATCAGCTGTTAAATGAATTCATCCACTATGAAGTAAGTTTGAGTACAGCATTGGTTATATGGGACCTTGTCTCTAATATCCTCTCCTCCTTAGACGAAATTCCAGCCTGTGACTGTTAGGGCTATAGATCAGTCACAATGCAAGCCCACTCAATGTAAAAATGCTGTGGAACTCCAACCCTGTCAACATTTCCTGTATCTTTTCTAAACCCCTTTCACTGCTTTCTCATTTCATGTTCCCATTTCTTTCTTAACATCCTCTTTTCATCCTCCATCCATATTTCCCATCTCTGCAACTGCTCTCTCAGAGCTTTCTCTTGATAACCTTCATTTTTGTTTCTTCTTCTTTTAGGACACAAAGAGCACCATAAAGAAGATTTGTGACTTCCTAGGAAAAAAATTAGAGCCAGATGAGCTGGATATGGTCCTCAAGTACAGTTCCTTCCAAGCCATGAAGGAAAATAAAATGTCCAATTACAGTCTCATTACAGAAGATATGGCTCCACATGGTTTGGACCTCTTGAGAAAAGGTGAAGAAGTTTTTGAGCTTTAAATGATGTCAGGAAATGTGGAGGGCATGTTGTTCCAGTGAGACTCTAGGAAAGAGTGGGAATGGTTCAGAAGTCATTGCTCATCACATCATAGTTTCTCACAGACCTTACAGAAGAGTCATTCCATGGTGATGATGTGGGCTTCAATAGCTCAGAAAAAATTGATTTGTTCTGGGAGAGGATCCTGGGATTGCAGATGGTTGTGTCCAATAACCTCAATGGAAAACAAAAGGGTAGACGTGTTGCAATGATGCTTAGTAAGGCTCCCTGTGTCATAGAAATCTAAAGAAAACACGTAGCACATGAGACCAGAGATATATTTGCAATGATAATCACAGAAAACACTTCCATTCATGGCTGGAAAAGATGTTGAACATGCCAAGATTGCTGTCCCACACCAGGCTGAGTATAGACCCCATAAAGACTAAGCAAATTATTCACCAGAGTGACACCTGATGGTATTCCAACCTAAATTTGGATTGGTTCAGGCTCAGGGCTACTCAGTTTGTTCTGAATGCCTCTCCAGGAATGGGAATATCCATCTTCTCTATGTCTGTGCTACCTCTCTATGCTGGGAGCAGATTGTGGGTGTGGTTCCATAGCTATAGAGATGAGGAGCCACTGTAACAAAAAGAACCACACCAGGAATGTCACCTTTTCCTATTAGCAGATAATTGGTGATATGGGACTTGGCATTGAAGAAGGAAAGAATCAGATGTCAGGTCTTTGGGGATAAGTAAAGAAAATGGATATAGACTCAGCAAGTGGAGAGTTTTTGGTTATGGGTTTAATTTTCTTCTTCCAATAATTTGTATGCTTCAGCCTTAACCTCCAACCCTCCTCCACCCTAGATTGTAAGGATCAGGTCATAGAACATAAAGACATCAGGAGTATACAGACAGAGAAGTAAGTTAAAGGGGTTATCAGATTGCATTTAATTCAATACTCCTGGTGTCCTCACAGGTGGAAGTTTGGGCTCAGATTTGAGCACATATACATGTCACTTCAAGAATATCATTGTCTATACACTATGGACTGAGACCTCTGGAGAATCCACTGCTGTTGACAGATAACCTCAGACTGCTGTGCTCCAGACTCTGTGGAGACAGAGTTGTCTGCACTAGAAGTGAAGGTCCCACATACGAAGAGAATTGGCCCATTCTTGGATTTCCTGTAATAAATCAGAATTTGGCAGAGGTAAAACATAATGGATACATAAAAAGCTTCAATGAAATTCCAAAAGGAATGAAATGTCTTGTTTAATAGGGAAAGTCTATGGAAACTAACAAGTAAAAGTTTGGTCAATAGAGCAGATGTAATAGAATAAGAACACAATTCCATGAAGACAACTGTCATTTCTTCTTTTCCATGTAGACCCTTTGAGGATGAGACCACAGTGAGATTTTAGTTAATTTTCTCCAAAATATTGTATTTTTCATGTATCATATATGGTGATTCTGTCATAAAACTTCATCTTTCACCATAAGTCTTTGTAATTTATCATAGTGGTTATATATGACATCCGTTTCTTCCCCATTTAAGGATAACATTTACTCTGGGGAACTATTTTTCTTTTACTCACACTCATTATAATCCTTGACTCCACTGGAAACCAGGTCATTGAAGGAGGAGACCAACATCATTACCTGCCCAGCCCTGATTCATGACTTCTTTGTAGAGGATGCTAAGAGAGATATCTGGGAAATACTTTTGAAAGAATATGATGCATGAGGATAATATTGGTCTTTTCAATTTCTATATCATATTGGTTCCTTTTTTTAAAATTGTGAAGGGAAGAGCAGGTCAAAGATTAATACTAAAATGAATTTAAATACTTACCAGTAGATACTTAATACCCTAAACCATAATGCATGAACATCTTTGCTAACTGTTAGACTGGTCATAAGCAGGAAGAATTCTCTAGACCTATTTTCACTGTCCTTTACTTGCTCTTCTCAGGACCCAAAAAAATACCTTTTTTTAACCTCTGGAGAGCTACTCTAAAGAGCTACATTTTACCTGGGAGACTCAATCATCTGGCTAGGTGGAATGAATCTGGTATTAAGCTTTAAGCAATAATTATCTACAAACAATTTTAATCATTATGATTCCATATTTAGATACTGCAGGAAATACAGATTGGAAAGATGGTCATTCTCATGCATCCACTGTTTAGTTGACAGAACTTTAATAAAGACATTGTCACAATGAAGACATGAAGAAGAAAGGTCTTCTGACAAACTTCAAAGGTTTTGGACCTCAATACTTCACAATGGATGTTTCCTAAATAGAATGCTTGAGCCGTGAATCATTTTCTGTGGTGTCCTTAGAACGCATTAATCTGCGACAAAGTGGGATAAAGACCTAGAGAGAAGCCCACTATCTGCAGGCCAGTAAAAAGCCAGGGAAGGTCTGGACAACAATATTTTGTGAGACCTGCCTCTTTCAGGACTATGAGGATGTTCCTTTCCAACAAGAGTTAAGCCACAATGATTTAGAGTTATCCTGTCCTCTGATACACCAGAGTTTGAGGAGATTTTTAGAAAGAATGAATGAAGAGAAATATATGCTTGTAAGGGCCGCGGGATTTTGATAGAATTTGACTTACAATTTCATGTGTGTACCTGAAAAGACATGCTTCTCTCATCTGGGCTGATTCAAAACAAGTGGGCAGCCATATTGAATTTACTGAGACTCTGTTAGCTCAGCGTCCAGTCTGGCTTATCAAGAGCCAGGTGTACTCTGGGAAACAATAAAGATATTTGTTCTAATAATGAAGATATAAGAAAGCTGAGAGTAGCAATGGAAACTTACAAGTTAACTTCTTAAAAGATGACACTCTTACAGTAATATCAATTAATGGCATATTGTTTGAATATGGTGTATCAATACTTACAACTTAATTCTGAATATGTTATATTTTATTTAGTAATACCACTGGGAATTTAAAGTTAACTTATATGATACATAGGGATACAATGTGATAAGGAAAAGAAGATTTCTACAGTCAGTCTTTTTGGCTTCAAGTCTACATACATCAGTACATTGCTGGGTAACATCTCAAGGACTAATTTTTTCTCATCAGCAAAATGGAAACAAGGCCAGTATTTTCCTCACTCATTCATGAATGCTTTCCAAAATTCCACAGACTATATCCTGTGTGTCTGATATGATTTGATGAATGAATCCTTTGCCGATGAAAGAAACATTTTGCTTTTTAAATATATTAGATACATATTTCAGGCATCTTTACAAAAAGGAAATTTATCAATGTGTCACATTTATGAAATAAAATACAACAAGGATGTGGCCTGCAGAGTTCTACATGGAAGGAAAATTGGAAAAGGTGGTCACATGGGCATAAAATAGGAAACAAAAGAAAAAAGTGAGTATATAGAAGACATCAGCAATCTAGAAAGAAGGAACACACAATTCAATGAAAGCAGTTACACAGTTTGCCATCTCTAATGTCAAACCTAAAGACATACAGGAATGGAGTGATGAGAACCAAAGTCTGGTAAAAAGATATGGTAAAAAGATCAGGTAGGTCTTGATACATCACCAGACACCATGCTGATTGAAAACAGAAGTCTTGGCATGTTCTCAGTTGGTAGTTATCTATGTCTCCTGCACCTGATGAAAGCATCAAGATGTTGGCTTGCAGCTCACAACAGTGTGCTCAAGGGGATCTGATGCATCAATCTCTGCAGGAAGCTGCATTCATGTGTACCTACACACATATAATTAAACTTAATTTTAAAAGATCTTTTAAAAGTTGCTTGCATGTTTTGCAGAACTTTTACAAGTAAGCACTAAAATTTAAAAAGAAGAATTGAAACCTCTTTGGATAATTAAGTTTAGAAACTCTGTTGGATTGGACAGTGTGATGGAAGCAGGTGTAGTGGGAAGCAGGAATAATCTGAACATCTAAAAAGTAGAGCTAGTGTGGAATCTATTAGAGTGTGTAGCTGATAGGATGAGATAGGAGAAGAGGAGACATTATTGCCACAGAGGTAGCAGTCTGATGTATAATTTTTAAAGGTGTAAGATGTGTTCTCCAGGAAGGCACTGGTAATTCCCCTTTATTAACCATGTGGTCCTTGTCAAATGGTAAGAGCATGTGAAGGAAGGACTGAGAGCAGTGTTGAGATCATCATTAACCTATCTATGTGTCTGCTTCACATTTTCTAGGCACGACTGGGGACTGGAAGAATCACTTTACAGTAGCCCAAGCTGAAGCCTTTGATAAAGTATTCCAGGAGAAAATGGCTGGTTTCCCTCCAGGGCTGTTTCCATGGGAATAAATTCTTGAAACTATATATATATATATATGGAGAGTGGGGTTTATTTTCCAGTTCTTGTATATGTGAATAACTGGATGTTGTCACAGAATAAATCCTGATACTGATTTGGGGTTGGTTTTTTTTAGATATTAATTGATAGAAGTATTAGCAGTGTTAATAGTAGTGGAGGTAGTTTTAGTGTGTGTGTGTGTATGTGTGTATGTGTGTGTGTGTGTGTGTTACCATATTTCTCTGTACAGTTCTTTCAAAGGTCAGAAGAGCGCATTGCTTCTCATGGAGCTACAGTTAAATATTGCTATAAGTTGCCTACTTTGTGTCTTGTAAATGAACTCAGATCCTCTACAAGGGCATTACAGTCCTCTTGACCTCAGAATCATCTCTCCAACTCTGAATCTTGAAGTCTTGAGTCATCAAATATTTGCTTCTTTTATTATACTTTGTTATATATTATCAGCTATCTCCAATATGCTTCATGGAATCTCAGCTTAAAACAATCCTTGTAACTTTTTAAACATAAAAAAAGTACAAGAAAATATAAGTAATTTTTACTCTGTGACTTTGGTGCAAAAGAAATTTTAAAAATGTGTTTATAGAAACTTTGAAACTTCATTCAAACAGCCTAAGGTGTAATAAGACCTTTATAAACATATTTCTGCCCAGAATTTTATATCTGTATTCACTTTTTCTTTTTTTGTAATTTTAGTGGGTGTTTAAAATGTTGTGTTACATTATGAAACTTTGATACAGACATGCCTATCATTGTAATTTATTCAGTATTTCTCCTCTATTGCCCAGTCCTGTCCTTAAGCTCCTGTTAGTAGGTTCTGCTTCTACATTGCCCACACTGCTTGTGTGTCATAGAGACACACTTATATTTAAATCCTGATGTGCAGATTGGAAAAGAATGCATTGTTTTCTCTCCTTTTAAGATTAAGGGGAAGGTTCTTCTGATAGACATGGTAGAGAATACAGAGAGGGCCATCTGGAAGATTCCAGAGCAGGGAGAGAAAGAGGTAGACTGTTCATGACCAGCAAAATAGGCCAGGCCATGAGGTAGGGAGCAAGAAAAGAAGACCAACATAGAGGAGTCAGGAGAGAGAGACAGAGACAGAGACAGAGAGACAGACAGAGACAGAGAGAGAGCCAAAGAAGACCAAGAGAGCCAAGAGGTGCATAGTCAAAATGTCAGGGTTATATAGGAATCAGAAGCTGGGAAAGGGAAGCCCACGATCTGGAGTTTATTGTAGAGCATGGAGTGAGAGGACTGAGAGGAGCCAAGATTCCAGATATCTGAGTGGACTCTATAACAAATACTTGCCCAGACTAGTTTGAGGACAGTATGCACTTTTTTATGCTAATAGGCAGCATAGTTAGCCATTTGTCCTGGGTATCTTTTGGGCCTGACATTCCAGCCTGTTTGTTGATGATGATGTAATCTATTTTGTAACTTCTTCTTAGCTAAAGTTAGGATATTGTCCAAACCTGTGCAGTTTGGAGTGCTGACAAAAGGTTGGGAGGAAGGAGAGGATGTAGGCTTCCCAGGTTCTGTGTGACCATTTGGGGCTAGCAAAGTACAGGCAGCTTTGGAAAAGTCTGAAAAATCTGATTAAGTCAGAGACTCATCTCAGTTGGAAATTCCATCAGAAAGTATCTAGTTTACATTGGTTTTCAGTTAGTCTAGGACTAGCTGATTTTTCTTGGTAGCACTTTGAAATCTTTAAGTGATTAGAAATCTGATTAGACAGGAATAGACTAGCAAAACAAGATAAAGTAAAGGAGTTTAGTGGAAAAAAATTTTTCTTTGGTGTACCATTGAATCTTCTAGACCTGTGATCCTGGTATTGGGTTGTGGAAATAGTCCAAACACTAGGAGTAGCAGGGAGAGAGAGACAGACAGAGACAGAGACAGAGACAGAGACAGAGACTACACTTAAATATAGACAGTAGGTAAGTGGGGCAGCTTAAGCTGATGACTGAGAGGAGACCATACCTGGAGTCTCTTTGACCTGTGACAGGGGATTCCAGGTCATGACTTATTGAAGCTTGCACAGATTTGGAAAGTACAATACTTAACTTTACATGGAAATAAAAAAAACCTAGGATAGCTAAACTAATCCTTTATAATAAAGCAACCTCTGGAGGCATCATGATCCCTGACCTCAAGCTCTATTCTAGAACTATAGTGATAAAAACAGCTTGGTTCTGGCATAAAAACTGACAGGTGGTGTCGTGGTATTCTAATTGTACTGAAATGTGATTTTGATTGTATGTTAATAAATAAAGTTTCCCAGGGGTCAGAGCTATTAGAGCCATAGACAGAGTGTGGCGGTGGTGGCACACCCCTTTAATCCCATAGATCTCTGTGTGTTCAGGGATACAGCCAGCATTGGAGACATATGCCCTTAAGACCTAGGGGGCTGTACATTCAGACAGTGACAAGGCAGTCACGTGTTTGGGTTTACAACCAATGAGAAGGAAGAATGACTGGAAAATCGAATTACACACAGGAAATAGCTCTCTTTCAGGAAGCTGGGACACCGCAGGTGGAATGGTGAGATTTTAGCTCAGAGCTCTGACCTCTCGGCTTTCTCTTTTACATTGTTTCTGTGTTTCTTATGTAATAAGACTGTTGGATACATCTACAAGGTGGACCAATGGAATCAAATTGAAGACCGTGACATTAATCCACATACCTGTGAACATATGATTTTCAACAAAGAAGCCAAAGCAGTACCATGGAAAAAAGAAAGCATCTTCAACAAATGGTGCTGGCATAATTGGATGTAAACATGCAGAAGATTGCAAATAGATCCATATCTGTCACCATGCACCAAACTCAAGTCCAAGTGAATCAAAGACTTCAACATAAATCCAGTTACAGTGAACTTGATAGAAGAGAAATTAGGAAGTAGTCTTGAATGCATTGGCACAGGAGATCACTTCCTAAATACAACACCAGTAGCACAAACACTGAGAGCAACTATTAATAAATGGGACCTCCTGAAACTGAGAAACTTTTGTAGAGCAAAGGACATGGTCAATAAGACAAAATGACAGCCTATAGAATGAGAAAAGATCTTCACAAACCCCACATCTGACAGAGGGCTGATCTCCAAAATATATAAAGAACTCAAAAAGCTAGACTTCAAAATACTGAACACTTCAGTTAAAAATGGGCTACAGAGCTTAACAGACAATTTTCAACAAAAGAATGTCAAATGGCTGAAAGATATTTAAGGAATTGCTCAACACTCATAGTCACTAGGGAAATGCAAATCAAAACAACTCTGAGATACCACCTTACACCTGTCAGAATGACTAAGATCAAAAACACTGAAGACAGCCTACGTTGAAGAGGATGTCGATCAAGGGGAACACTTCTCCACTGTTGGTGGGAATGCAAACTCGTACAGCCAGTCAGGACATCAGTATGGCAGTTTCTCAGATATTGGGAATCAATCTTCCTCAAGACCAGGCTATACAACTCTTGGGCATATACCCAAGGAATGCTCAATCATACCACAAGGAAACATGTAGCATGAATCTTAAAAGTTCTTATTAATAAAATCAAACCCGATGCGAGTTATTGGGGTCCATGCTGGTAGATCAGAGAGACAGAACAAGCCACAGCTATCTCACCTTACCAGTTCCTCAGCTGGTCCTGTTTCCTCAGACTGGAAGCTTCTGTGTCCTCATCCCAATAGCTCTCAGCTGAACTGTGTTGCTCCAAAGCCTGAAAGCTTAACCAGCCACATGCTTAACCAGCCAAAAGCCTCTAGTTTCTGGTCCTCACGCCTTATATGTCTTTCTACTTTCTACCACCACTCCCTGGGATTAAAGGCGTGTCACCATGCTTGGCTATTTCCAATGTGGCCTTGAACTCACAGAGATCCAAAGGGATTTCTATCTCTGGAATACCAGGATTAAAGGTGTGTGCTATCACCGCCTACCTAGTGGCTTTTCTGTTCTCTGACCCCAGATAAGTTTATTAAGGTACACAATATTTTGGGGAAAACAATACCACCACAGAAACATGCTCAACTATGTTCATAGCAGCATTATTCGTAATAGCCAGAACCTGGAAACAACCTCAATGCCTCTGAACTGAAGAATGGATAAAGAAAATGTGGCACATATACACAATGGAGTACTACTCAAGAGGAAAGAATAGTGACATCATGAAACTTGCAGGCAAATGGATGGATGATATCTAGAAAATATCATCCTGAGTGAGGTAACCCAGTCTCAGAAGGACAAACTTAGTATGTACTCACTCATAAGTGGATACTAGATATGGGGGAAGGAATGGCTAGACTGCCACCCACAGCTCCAGAGAGGCTAGCTAACAGGGAAAGACCCTAGGAGGATGACCCAGCGAAGAAGTGGATAAGATCTACATGAGTGGACTGGGTGTTGGGGGGTGACAGAGGGCGAGATGTGGGGGATGAGAACATAGGGAAATGGGAGGGGCAGAGTGGGAGGGCAGGGAGGGATACACCATGAGAGATGAGGACATCATTGGAATAGGAAGAGGCAGGGTGCTGGGGAGGTTCTCAGGAATCCTCAAGGATGACCCCACCTTGGACTGATGGCAGTGGTCCAGAGGGTGCCTGGTCTGGTCTTCTCTGGTGACTGGTCTAGCAAATCATCTAACTGTCATCATAGAGCCTTTGTACAGTGACTGACAGAGGTGGAAGCAGAAATCCACTGCCAGGCACCAGGCTGAGCTCCGGGAATCCAATAAATCAGAGAGAGGAGGGATTCTACAGGCAGGGGACATCGAGATCATGATAGGAAGACATGCAGAGATGACCGGCCACACTAGATGAAGCCCATGAACACTAGACTAGTGGCTGTGGAGCCCCCATGGGACTGAACCAGACCCTCTTGATATGTAAGATGGGTGTTTGGCTCGAACAGTTTGGGGGCACCCTGGGAGGGTGATCAGGATTCATCCTTGGTGCAGTGTGAAGGTGTTTGGACCTGCCTAGGTCCAGTGTGCAGGGCTCTGCTGACTCCCCATGGGATACCGTATCTGAAAGATATGGGGATGTGGGTTGGCTTGTGAGAGAGGGCTGTGGGGTGGGAGGAGGGAAGAGGTGGGATCTGTGGGTGGTATATAGAGTGGGTAGAAAATTTCTTAATAAAGAAGAAATAAGAAATTATAAGAAAAGAAAAAGAAAAAAATAAAAAGACCCCCTGATCAACTGTAAAAAAAATCATCAAAGATCATACAGAATTTAAAATAACTTATTAAATATCCATAGATCACTTTGCACCCATGAGACATTTGACTACCAGGACAGTCACTAAAAATTCTTCTGTAACATTGAGCATCCATCTTCAACCTACAGGCCTACATTGTCTGGCAGATTTCTCAGCAAAGCAGAAAATTTGAAAGACTGTCTCATCTATTTTGGCAAAATTCATCAGTTGCTTTCTTTTGTGTCCTGCAGAATGTCTGGCATCCCTTTCATGAATCATGAACCCTGAAGGACTGCCCCACCTTGTTTTAGCATGTTTAGCAGTAGAAGCAATAACTGGTCCTAACTTCTGCAACTTTTCAAGATCTGGCAGTTATGGTAAAGGCTGCCAAACAGGGAAATACTTGAAAACAAATTCATTGTGGACACCTAAACCAAGATGGCAGGGCCAATAATCTCTTAGTTCCTTTTTCACACAATGCTGTCACTCCATAATCATTTGGAAAACAATGATTAATACTCCCAGGGTCCTGGTTACCCAGTCCTTTGATGCTAATATTCAGGAGCATGAGCAAAGGTTGTATCTATAAGTTTGAGGCTAAGCTGGTCAACACTGTGAATGAAGGTCAGTTGGGCTAATATAAGGACCCTGACATTAAAAATACAATTATGATTGAATCAGTAAGATTAGGACTCTCTGGAGTGGGACTGATATGATACAGAGGGGCAAAAAAGGGTGGGTGTGAATAATGGATTAGAGAGCCTGCAGGGTGGGAGGGGCCAAATGATGGGTGGAGCTTTTTGAATTTTCACCTTGAAGAAGGTAGTTAAGCCCTGCTTTTTGGACTAGTGTTCAAATACTGAGAGGGATCTGAGCAAGTTGCAGCAACCTACTGACTTCCTGGTGAAATGAGGCCTCAAGGTAGGTTGGGGGGTATCTTAATAGGGGAGAGAGGGAGCTATTGGAGCTGCCTTGGATTTTGAAGCTCACAACATGGCTGTAGCAGTTGATAGCAAAGCAATAGCATAGGAGTTATTGACTGTGGGGCTTCTCTGATCTTTGTTTTTAATCCCACGTTCTCCAGTGTAGGAAGATCTCACAATGGGATCAAATTCTCCTGTAATTGCTGACTCTCAAGTTCCCCAAGAGTTCCCTTTTCCACCTGAAGTGAGTAGGCACCCCATTTTACTTCCAAGTAACAAATCCTGGAGTTATACAGTGAACTCGGGTACCCAAGATTCCATATGTGCCTCAGTTTCACCATTTCCACAGGGTTTCCTGGCATCTCAAGTCCCACCAAGGTCACGAGATTCACCCAGTAACATACCCCACCAAACACCAGATCGCTGAATTCTTCTCTCTGGACCTATCAAGTTAAAAATATTCTTTTATTTCCTACCCAGTTTATGGTAATTTTTTCTATCAATGGCCATATGAGCTCTTACAGAATTTTTTACAGAATAGGAAATAATTGCATTTCATTCAGTAGTTTATGTACAATTTTTAGTTAGGTATATTGAGAATGTGTGTATCTGCATAAAAAATTTGGCATACGTGAATTAGGGGAAGGGACAGGCTGTGTCTTCACAAGGTCTGCCCAAACCTTCTCTTCCATGTTTTCCTGGTAACACTGGGGACTGGAAGTATCGCTTCACATTAGACAAGTGAAAATTTTGATAATGTCTTCCAGACAGACTTTTCCTAAACAGCCGTTTCCATGGAAATAATACTCAAAATTATGTGGATTACTGGAATACTCCATATGTACTGCTGACATTGTGCCTGTGTGTCACTTAGCCTAATAGCATAAAATTTTTGTTTCATCTCAGATCATTTAATTGTCAAATCTTGAGACACTGAGGTGGCACAGTGGGTAAAGGTCCTTGCTGATAAACCTGTGAATCTGAGCTTAATCCTGACAGCAGCAAGGTTGAAAGGAGATCCAACTTCTAACAGTTGTCTTCTGACTTCCACATATACACCATGATAGCAATACCTATAAAATAAATATATTACAGTAATTTTAATATGTGCCCAATTTCAAATTCATAAAAAAATCATACAATTATGACTTCTAATTGTGTAAAATATTTCAGACAAGAAATATAATCTAAGATTAATTAAGGCTCTTTTTTGTTCTTTTACACTGATCTCCCCAATTTTATTGCTACACATTTTTTGAAGTGTGGATCAAGGTGTTAGCTCATAGCTGCACTTAATTCTCAGCCATCGGGGACTGTAGTCCCCAGGAACCATTAGCCAAACTAAATTCTTTCTTTAACAAGTTTAGGTGGTCATGTTGTTCTGTCTCAACAATTGAAAAGTTAGTATGACAATAATGAAGTTACAAAGAAAACCAAAGGTATTATAATAGATAATGGATATAATAAAATATGATGTACTTATCTATCAATGTAACTTTTAATCTGTTTATATACCCATGCATTTAATTGTATGTTCATCTATCTACCTATCTATCTATCTATCTATCATCTATTCCATTGTTCAGTAAACTCAGTCAAGAAGATGGTAGCAATGAGTCCATCCAGTAAATTAGCTATATATTGTCTGAAAAAATCAATTTTTTAAAAATTTAATTTTACGCCGGGCGGTGGTGGCGCACGCCTTTAATCCCAGCACTTGGGAGGCAGAGCCAGGCGGATGTCTGTGAGTTCGAGGCCAGCCTGGGCTACCAAGTGAGTTCCAGGAGAGGCGCAAAGCTACACAGAGAAACCCTGTCTCGAAAAACCTAAAAAAAAAAAAAAAAAAAAAAAAAAAAAAAAATTTAATTTTACATATCAGCTACAGATTCCCCTGTCCTCCTCCCTCAGGCCTCCTCCCTGCCATTCCCCCAGCCCACACCCCATTCCCATCTCCTCCAGGGCAAGGACTCCTCTGGAGATTCAGTTCAACCTGGTAGATTCAGTCCAGGCAGGTCCAGTCCCCTCATTCCAGGTGGAGCAAAGTGTCCCTGCATAAGCCCCAGGTTCAAAACAGCCAGCTCATGCACTAAGGACAGGTCCTGTTCCCACTGCCTTGGTGCCTCCCAAACAGTTCAAGCTAATCAACTGTCTCACTTGCCCAGAGGGCCTAATTCAGTTGGGGGCTCCTCAGCTATTGGTTCATAGTTCATGTGTTTCTATTAGTTTGGTTATTTGTCCCTGTGCTTTTACCAGTCTTGGTCTCAAAAATTCTCCCACATACAATCCCTCCTCTTTCTTGCCAATGGGACTCCTGGAGCTCCACCTGGGGCCTGGCCATGGATCTCTGAATTCACTTCCATCAGTCATTGGATGATATTTCTAACATGGCAGTTAAGGTGTTTGGCCATCCTATCACCAGAGTAGGTCAGTTTGGGCTTTCTCTTGATCATTGCCAGTAGTCTATTGTGGAGGTATCTTTCTGGATTTCTGTGGAACTCTGTAGCACTTTGCTTCTTCCTATTCCCATGTGGTCTTCATTTATCATGGTCTCTTATTCCTTGTTCTCCCTCTCTATTCTTGATCCAGTTGGGATCTCCTGCTCCCCTAAGCTCTCTTTCCCTTGATACTTGCCCTTCATTACTCCCACTCATGTCCAGGTTGTTCATGTAGATCTCATCCATTTCTCTGTCACTGGGCGATCCCTGTGTCTTTCTTAGGGTCCTATTTTCTAGTTAGCCTCCCTAGAGTTGTGAATAGCAGTCTAGTCTTCTTTGTTTTACATCTAGTATCCTCCTATGAGTGAGTACATACCATGTTTGTCTTTCTGAGTCTGGGTTACCTCACTCAGGATGATTTTTTTCTAGACCCATCCATTTCCCTGCAAACCTCATGATGTCATTGTTTTTTCTCTGCTCAGTAGTATTCCATTGTGTATATGTACCACATTTTCTTTATCCATTATTCAGTTGAAGAGCATCTAGGTTGTTTCAGGGTTCTGGCTATTCCAAACAATGCTGATATGAACATAGCTGAGCAAGTACCCTTGTAGTAAGATTAAGCATTCCTTGGGAACATGCCCAAGAGTGGTATAGCTGGGAATTGGGGGAGATTCATTCACAATTTTCTAAGAAAGCACCATATTGATTTCCAAAGTGTTTGTACAAGCTTGCATTCACACCATCAGTTTTAAGCAATACTACTTTATGATCTAATGGAAGAGCACTTAACTATCATATGTGGGGAATTTCCATACACACAATTAAAAGTAAAAAAAAAACTAACAATCACTCATTGCAAGGCTTGTCTGTTTCCTGCATCCAAGCAAGGATGGGCAACTACCTGTCAACAGGGCCTGTCTGTCTCCTCTTCAGGCAATCAGGGACTACCATTGCTGCCATGTCTTGATTGCAACAGCAATCCTCCTCCGAGTTACTGTCAGAAGTTGGATGTTCTGAAGCAGATGTTATGTTTGTCCATCTTCCCACTCTCTTTATTTTTATACGAGTTCCTTGATCTAAATAGTCTGTAAGAGCTGAACTGAGTAACTCATTGTTTGAAATATAAAGGTAATAGGTTGGATAGCCAAGTGAAATTCAAGGTTCATAGACCAAGAAAAAAAATTATCATATTCGAAGCTGGATGCTGAGGGTGAGTTTTATAGGAGAAACTAAACAAGAATATATGCTAAGTTACATGCAAAACATTATTCATTATAATGAACACTATATCACAAGAGTAACTTCAAGGCATTGTGCTTTACCAGAGGATATGGCAATATCCAGAACCCCAAGTAAGACCCCACCTACAAACCACCAACACTTCCTCAGAGCCTGGCCAGTTTTCCCCAACAACCACTCCCCTTCTCTCCATATCCTAGCCCACTACGCCAGCAGAAGTCTGCTACTCTACCAGAAATCATGCTAGTATCCCAAAACCCAAGTAAGACACCACTTGCAGCCCAAAAACACTCCCTTATAGCCCAGCCAGCTTTCCCCAACAGCCTACACTCCCCTTATCACTGTATCCCAGATAACAAGGTTAGCAGAAAAACCCTGTTCTAACAGAGGCCACACTGGTACCCAGGGTCACATCCCCTTACTCTACCAGTGGCAATGCCAGGGCCTAGAACACCAGAGGCAATGTGCACCCGGATTCCTAGAGATCTCATAGAAAGCCTAAACTCCAGGGAGTCATCCTACTAGATCAGAAGACTCACTGGTGACCAGAATTTGGGGCCAAGCAGACAGAAAACCAGAGAAAAAACAGGAACCAGGGGAAAATAAACATGCAACAAAGTCAAACTCAGAAATCAGAACATAAACTTATAATTACCTAAACCTAGACACCTAGAGGCCAGTGTAAGAATACAATCTACAAAAGCCAGGGCAATTTGTAGCATCCATAGACCAGATATCCTGCTACAGCAATTCCTGAATGATCCAACACAATTGAAGCACAAGAAAATGGCTTAAAACCAACTTTATGAAGATGATGAGTTCCTTAAAGAGGGAGATAGTTTTGTAGCTTGATCTGCTTGAGGGTCCTCCTGACAGTAGGATAAGGATCCAACCCTGGTACATGAGCTGGCTTTTAGGAGCCCACTACCTATGGTGGGGCACCTTGCACAGCCTTGATGCAGGCGGGGTAGGGGCTTGGACCTGTCTCAACTGAATGTACCAGGCTCTACTGACTCCCCATGGGAGGCCTTACCTTTTTGGAGCAAGGAATGGGGGCTGGGTTGGGGGATACTAGGGAGGCAGAAGGAAGAAAGGGGGTCTATAGTTGGTATGTAAAATGATTTAAAAACTCTTAATTAAAAAAAGAAAGAAATTTAGTGCCAAAACTTATTACACTGGGAGTATCAAACACACAGTATTTTGAAGTTTGCAAAGTTCTGTATGAACTTAAAATACCTCCTTAATAAAACCTGCATCGTGTGTTGAAAAAATAGGGAGGGAAGTGAATAAATCCCTTAAAGAAATTCAAGAAAACACACACAAACAATGTGAGGAAATGAAAAAATTCCTTAGAGAAAGCTAAGAAAATCAAGAAAAACAAAAAAACAAACTTATGAAGGAAATAAAACTGTGTAGAATATGAAAATAGAAATACAAGAAATAAATAAAAAACAAACTGAGGGAATCCTGAAGATAGAAATCTAGGTAAGTGAACACAAAGTACAGACACAAGCATCTCCACGAGAATACAAGAGATGGAGAGATACTGTCAGGCATATGAGACAGGATAGAAGAAATTGATACATCAGTCAAAAAAATGGTAAATTTAAAAGTTCTATTCACAAAACTTCAAGGCACTCTAAGACACTGTGAAAAGACTAAACTTAAAATTAATAGGAATATAATAAGAGGAAGAATCACATCTCAAAGGCTGAAAAAATATTTTAACACAATCCTAGAAGAAAATTTTCATAACTTAAAGAAGGACATGCCTATAAAGATACAAGAAGCTTACAAAACAACAAATAGATCACAGAAGAAAAAAGTTTCTATGGTACATAATAGTCAAAACATGAGACATACATAACAAATAAAGAATGTTAAAAATTGCAAAGGATAAAGACCAAGTAACATATAGAGCCTGACCTATTAGGCATACACCTGCCTTCTCAGTGGAAACTCTAAAAGCCAGAAGGGCCTGAAGAGATGTCTTGGAGATTAGACTCTAAGATTCCATGGATGCCAGAACAGACTACTATACCCAGAAAAGCCTTCACTCACCATAGATGGAGAAAAAAGATATTTTGTGAAAAAGGCAAATTTAAACAATATTTATTCACAAACCCAACCCTACAGAAAGTACTAAAAGGAAACGCCAACTCGAGGAGGTTAACTATACCCATGAAAACACAGGAAATTAATAACCCCTACCAGCAAAACCAAAGGAAGGAAAGCACACACACACACACACACACACACACACACAACAACAACAACAACAACAACAACAAAATAACAATAACAGTGAAACACAGGAATTAACAGTCATTCATTAATATCCCTCAATATCAATGGACTTAATTCTTTAGTAAAAAGACACAAGATAACAGAATGGATGGGACAAAAGAAAGGATCCATCCTTCTGCTTCATGTAAGAAACACATCTTGACATCAAAGAGAGGCATTGCCTCAGAGTAAATGGTTGGGAACAGATTTTCTAAACAAAGGACCCAAGAATCAAGCAGGTTAAACTATTCTTATATCTAACAAAATAAACTTTCAACCAAAATTAATCAAAAGAGAGAGGAGTATGGGATGAATTGCTAAATGGTCTTATTAATAAAAAAAAACTCAGAGCCAGATATTGGGGTTAAAACTGAGAGATCAGAAAAGCAGAAAGAAGCCAAACATGTTCTCACCATTTGGAGATCCTCAGCCAAAAAGAACTACTTCCTGTATACCCATGCCTATATGTCTTTCTGTTCTGGCATCTCATTTCCTCTCTCTGCCCAGGTACATCACTTCCTCTTCCTGTCCAGCTCTATCATTTCCTGTCTGTCTGCATAGACATCCAGACCTTTATGGTTAGTGCTGGCATTAAAGGTATGTACCACCATGCCTGGCTGTTCCCCCTCTTTTCTCAAAAATGGACCAAGTCCATGTGATCGGGGTTGTGGAGGTCCGAGAGAGCCTCTGTCTTAGGCTATACAGGGGGACTCCCATGCACGGCAGGTGCCATGTTGAGCCGGTCTCAACGACCTCTGTATGCTGTTGTCTCCTGTGTGGGCCCTGTACTATTCCCGTCATTGAGTACTCTCTAGCAAGACCGTGGGGACGTTAGGGCTTTAGGACACTGAATCTGAGTCCTTGATGGGGCTCCTGGCCGGCCTCCTCGGAATCTACTCTGTGATAAAGAATCGAGACGTGCCGTGGTAAGGCCGAATCAATCTGATTTTTGATAAACCGAGTCAACCGCTGAAAGGCCCAGGGACCAAAGGTAATGAGAAGGAGAAGGAAAATAATCAGGGGGGCCAGGAGGGTGGGGATCAGGGTAGAAAGCCAAGGGGATTCTTTAAAGCTTTTATATAGAAGGGCAATCCCTGCTCCTAAGAGCAAGAGCCGCATCTTACTGAAGCCCCATAAAGGCTAATAAAGGAAAAACCCACAAGATTACAATTCCCATACAATTTCGTTTCACAAGATCATTGTCTGGGTACAGAGTGATCACAGGCGGGTAATTTGTGTCAACAGGTACATTTTCCCTGAAACCTCAAAGGGGGGGGTATCAAGGCGGGAGTGGAGTTTACACAAAGGTCACAGTGGTCCTTCCTGGAACACCTACAACTATCCCAGTCACAGCTGAGCACATCTCTTAACAGAAATCTCTTTACATAGTTATATGGTTGCAGAGGAGATTGAACAATGGCTAAGTCAGATTGCTCTTGGAACTAGATTTTTAGTTTCTCATTTCCTGGTGCTTGAAGTTTTCTCTTTTCCTGAGGCTTGGGGGTGTAAGCCTGAAGGGCTAGAGTCTTTCACTCCCCCATTTTCTTTATGACAAATTTTAATCTTAAAATTATGGCATTACATTTGGTAACTCATGGCCTATTTTTGTAACTCATGGCCTGTAATGGCCATGCATAGTTCATGTACAATTAGCCATCTGGTCTCTATGCCAGGGAGTTTTCTTTTGACCCAGCATTTCAGCCTTTTTTGAACAAGGAAAATGGGACGATGTATTCTCTTTCTGGAACTGCTTCAAGCTGGCATTGGGGCGTCGTTATCAGGGCCCCTCCCGCAAAAGGCTGAAAAGCTGGTCAAAGACTGGGCAGGGGGCATTTGTCAGTAGCATGTAGCTGCCTGACCCCATAGGGACAGAGAAGAATCATGTTAGCTGGGCTGGTCCACGTTAGCCTATAGCAGGTCTGGAGTCCACAGTCGTCTGGAGTGGTGGAGTCAGCAACTGAAACTTGGAGGTGTCTGCCAGCCAAGTAGAAATCTTGATCCAGCTGGAATCTCCTGCTCTCTTTCCCTCGACCCTTGCCCTTCATTGCTCCCACTCATGTCCAGGTTGTTCATGTAGATCTCATCCATTTCTCCATCATTGGGTGATCTCCGTGTCTTTCTTGGGGTCCTGTTTTCCAGGTAGCCTCACTGGTGATGTGAGTAGCAGTCCAGTCATCCTTGGTCCACATCTAGCATCCTCCTATGAGTGAGTACATACCATATTTGTCTTTCTGAGTCTGGATTACCTCACTCAGGATGATTTTTTCTAGATCCATCCATTTGCCTGCAAACCTCATGATGTCATTGTTTTTCTCTGCTCAGTAGTATTCCATTGTGTATATGTGCCACAATTATTTATCCATTCTTCAGTTGAAGGGAATCTAGGTTGTTTCCAGGTTTTGGCTATTCCAAACAATGCTGATATGAACAGAGCTGAGCCAGTGCTCTTGTGGTATGATTGAGCATTTCTTGGGTATATGCCCAGAAGTGGTATAGCTGGATCGTGGGGGAGATTGATTCCCAATTTTCAATGAAAGCACTATATTGATTTCCAGAGTGGCTGTACAAGCTTGCATTCCCACCAGCAGTGGAGGAGAGTTCTCCTAGCTCCACATCCTCTCCAGCATAAATTGTCTTCAGTGTTTTTTATCTTAGCCATTCTGACAGGCGTAAGGTGTTTTCTCAGAGTTGTTTTGATTTGCATTTCCCTGATGATTAGGGATATTGAGCAATTCCTTAAATGTCTTTCAGCCATTTGAGTTTCCTCTGTTGAGAATTCTCTGTTTAGTTCTAAAGCCCATTTCTTAATTGGACTGTTGGTCGTTTTGATGTCTAATGTCTTGAGTTCCTTATATATTCTGGATATCAGTCCTCTGACAGATGTGGGGTTGGTAAAGATCTTTTCCCATTCTGTAGGCTGTCGCTTTTCCTTGTTGACTGTATCCTTTGCTCTTCAAAAACTTCTCAGTTTCAAGAGGTCCCATTGATTGATTGTTTCTCTCAGTGTCTGTGCTACTGGTGTTATTTAGGAAGTGATATCCTATGCCAATGCGTTCAAGACTACTTCCTACTTTCTCTTCAAGCAGGTTCAGAGTAGCTCGATTTATGTTGAGGTCCTTGTTTCACTTGGACTTAAGTTTTGTGCACAGTGACAGATATGGATCTATTTGCAGCCTTCTACACATTGATATCCGGTTATGCCAGCACCATTTGTTGAAGATGCTTTCTTTTTTCCATTGTACACTTTGGCTTCTTTGTCAAAAATTATATGTTCATAGGTGTGTGGGTTAATGTCAGGGTCTTCAATCGGATTCCATTTGTCCACTTGTCAGTGTGGTCGCCATGGGCCCTGGCCCCCGACTGTGAGTGGCTGCGACCTTGCTTGCTGACCTTGATCAGATGTCCTCCCTATTCAGATTCCCTGCCAGTATCCACCCTTCTGAATGCTTAAGGGAAGTTCCTTGTTTGTGTATCCTGCCTTTTGGGCGTTAACAACTTAGATGCAAGAATGTAGAACATTGGGTCTGGAATGTAGACCATTGGTAGCGAACTTCTGCCCTCCAGGGGTTCCTCCATTTGTCTTGTAAGACTGTATTTAAGGTTTCTTCCCTCTTTCAATAAACGGCATTCGGCATTCAGCCGTGGCAAATGACTCACTGTCTCTTGTCTCTATTTTTAATCCACAGCCCTTCGCTCGGACATGGTGAACGGGTATCAGTAATGTGGGCGTTACTGCTACAAATGGAGGTTCCTACCGAGATCTGAGAAAGAAGGACCTAGCTGACGGACACTCTTGGAAGGCCGGCCGGCATTTTAAAGAAAAAAGGAATAAGGTAAGAGTGAATTGAAATGGGTGCAGAAGCAGGAAGGCACCAAAGATAAGTAAGGGCAAGACAGCTAAAGATTTTAAATGAAAAAGGAAATCTTCCCAATAGAGAAGAGGGAAGGAAAGGAAATATCCCGTTAAAAAAGGGAGAAAAAATTTTAATCAAGAAAAAAGAATTTTCCCGGTAAAAAGGGGAAAAAAATTTTTGAAACTAGGCCTAAAGATTGGGTCTTGTAGAGGAAGGATGAAGGAAAGAGAGAAGCCTCTTCCCAGTGGTAATGGAGGATGTAAAGACTTTTTCCAGTTGTAGAGTTTTCAGGATAGCTGAAAACTCTTGAGTTTTTTCTTCCTGCCAGTGCAGAGCAGCAGCATCTGAATTACAAAGAATCGGCAGGTAGGCCTCATTGCTGCTGGCTGAACAGCAAGCGAGCCCAGAGCTTAAAGTTTTGTTGTCTGTTTGCTTAATTTTGGTTCAAATGTTTTTTATTTTTCCCTCAGAGTGGGAATAATTCAATATTTAGGATCCCTTCGTGGGAAATATTTTTCTGTTTTCCATTATGGTGGGAATAACTCATTGTTAGGTAGTCCCTTCATGGGAGTAGGAAATTTAAATGTGAGTTTATGTGTGTGGGGCCCGCCCAGCGGCTGTGGCGGACAAAGGCGTGCACGAGATAGCCTGAAGCAGTGGGCGGACAGGCCAGCCTGCGGACAGGTATGCACCAGTGAGAGGCACAGCTGTGATGGAGTGCGGCCCAGGCAGGTGCTAGCAATAGAGCCTGAGCAGTGGGCAGAGCAAAGCTAAGCTGCAGCCTCAGCTCTCGCCAAGCGAGCAGAGGCCGGAAAGGGACTAGCACTAAAATTTTAAACCGGGCCTAACTTCTGGTGAAAAATGGTTTTGGTCAGGACATTGAATGCTAAGTCAATGCTGTTTGAATAAAGGATGTTCTGTTCTTTTTATTGTCTTAATAAATGTTTGTATTTTCATGGTAGATAAACTAAAGGAACAGGATTCATAATTTTGAACTATATATTAGGTGTGCTCTTGTCTGTTGATCATTACTGAAAATTTGGCTCTGCAATTTAAGTTGCTTTCTAGAAATTCTTGGTTTAGTTCTATAAAAATATAACACCTGAAATGGTTTGGGTTGTTAGCTTATTAAATAATGTTGCTAAGATAAACCCATAAATGATAATCTCTTACTGATAAAGAGGTTACAAAATTATTTTTCCAGTAAATAAAATAGAGGTAAATTGTTTGGTCCACATTGTTAATAATTGGCTATTTGTGTTAATGTATTACTTGAAATCTATAAAAAAAAGCATCCTCTTTTTAAGATTTTATAAAAATACTCGAGTATTACCTAAAGTTTACCTTTTCAAATCCTACAGAGATTGTATTTAATGCTTTTATAATTGACATATGTAATAAGGACCATGAAAACAAAAGCTGGTGATAGAATTGCTCAATTATTATTGCTTTCATATTTTAAATTCAAAATGGGGCCGATATATAGAACTGGAGGCTTTGGAAGTACAGAGAAAAGGGTGTTTTGACAAACAGTTATCAATGATAAACAGCCTAAATTAAAAACAAAATTATATGGGATTGAGATTGGACGATTATTGGATTCTGGTACTGGATAATATCTGTAATTTCACAAGAATCCTGAGATCCCAATTGGCCCCTTAAAAATTCTACCTCTAACCTACAAGGCACAGCTCAGATGCCATTACAGAGCAAGCTACTTTTAAATTGGAAGGATGAGGAAGGTCATGCAGGAACTTTTCAACCATTTGTGCTACCTGACACTCCAGTGAACTTGTGGGGCCGGGATGTGTTAGATGGTATGAGAGCTGTACTTACTACACAGCCTGTACAACAGATGCTAAAGAGTCAGGACTACTGCCCAGACAAAGGCTTAGGGAAAATGTTACAAGGAGGCCCACAACCTGTGACAGACAAAAACTATGTCACTAGAGGTCCTGGGGATACTAGAGGATTAGGGTCTTTTCATAGAGGTCACTGCACAGCAGCCTTAGATTATACAACCGATAAAAGTCACTTGGAAAAGTGATGACCCTGTATGGGTGGAGCAGTGGCCCCTTACTAAGTAAAAATTGGAGGCTGAGTATGCATTGGTTAAGGAGCAGTTAGATGCTGGACATATCATTCCTTCCACTTCACCTTGGAACTCACCTATATTTGTTATTAAAAAGAAATCAGGAAAATGGAGGCTATTACAGGATCTTAGAGCTGTAAATAAAACCATGCTTCTCATGGAAGCAACACAGCCTGGCTTGCCTGCCCCTGTGGCAATTCCTAAGCATTGGCACTTAATTGTGGTTGACTTGAGGGACTGTTTCTTCACCATTCCTTTGCATCCCGAGGACAGTCCTCGCTTTGCTTTCAGTGTTCCTTCAGAAAATCTTAAGGAACCTTATCAGAGATATCAGTGGGTGGTATTGCCTCAAGGAATGGCCAATAGCCCTACTATATGTCAAATTTATGTGTCTTTGGCCCTAGCTCCAGTTCAAAAAGCTTTTCCAGGTGTTTATATAATTCGCTACATGGATGATATATTAATGGCTGCTAAAGATAAAAAACTTGTTTTTGATGCTTTTTCTAAATTACAAGAGGTTCTTAGCCTGGCTAATTTACGGATAGCCCCAGAAAAGGTACAGGTATCTTTTCCCTATCATTATTTAGGTCATGAATTGTTACGCACGGGCATACGCCCACAAAAGATTACTCTGGTATGGATCAGCTACGCACACTTAATGATTTCCAAACCTTTCTGGGAGATATTCAATGGCTTCGGCCCACTTTAAAAATTCCAACAGGTCAGCTTCGCCCCTTGTATGATGTCTTAAAGGGCGATCCTGACCCTTCATCTCCTTGTAAATTAACAGCTGAAGGACGTGTAGCCCTACAACGTGTGCAAGAGGCCCTGGAACAGGCTCACATACAGTATATAGATCTTAATTCTCCCTTACTGTATTTGATATTTTGTTTTACTCATTCACCTACTGGAGTGTTTTGGCAAACAGGTCCTATTTTATGGGTATATTCCCCAGCTTCTCCAGCAAAAATCATCACTCCTTATCCACAGGCTGTCACTCAGATTATATTTAAGGGAATCAAGATCAGTGTTCAAACTTTTGGTAAGGAGCCAGATATTGTGGTGACCCCATACACCCAGTCTCAAGTTGCATGGTTGCAAGCTAATGATAATGATTGGACCATACTGACATGCTCCATGCAGGGTTGGTTTGATACTCACTACCCCTCCAATGATGTGTGTCACTTTTTTAAATTGCATCCTGTTATATTTCCCAAGACAGTACAAATGACTCCTATTCCTCAGGCCCGTGTGGTATTTACTGATGGCACTTCACGTGGTTTTGCTGTGGTAGTTTCTGGTAACATAGTAAAGAGAATAAAAGTCCAGGGCACTTCTCCCAGGTGGCAGAGGTACAGGCACTGTTGCTTGCTTTACAGATGTTTTTTGATGAGAGTGTAAATATTTATACCGATAGTCAATATGTGACACATACCATTATGCCTTTGGAAACAACAGCCTACATACATTTCTTCCATTCATGAATACTTATTGCAAGTGCGAGGACTTATATGGTCCTGCTCACATAACCTTTATGTGGGCCATATTAGAGCTCATACTCAATTGCCTGGACCTCTAAGTGAAGGTAATCAAAGGGCTGACGCCATTACTCGTATGGCTGTCACATTAGTCTGTTCTGCCTTTGATAAGGCTACTCAGTTGCATCAGCGTTATCATCTTAATGCTGGATCTCTCCGTTATCATACAGGCATAACCCGGGAACAAGCCATCCAGATAGTTAAATCATGCCCTATTTCTGTGGAATTTTTACCTGTTCCTCATTTGGGAGTTAATCGTCGAGGACTTTTACCTAATCATGTGTGGCAGATGGACATCACACACGTGCCTTCCTTTGGAAAATTACAATATGTCCATGTGTCTATTGATACATATTCTTCTCTAATTTTTGCTTCTGTCCATTCAGGGGAAAAGGTTAAGAATGTAAAGAATCATTGTCTTCATGCTTTTGCTTACATGGGAGTGCCAAAATGCATAAAGACTGATAATGGTCCCGCCTACAGTAGTACAGGATTTTCAAAATTCTGCCAAGATTTTTCTATTGTTAATAAGACTGGTATTCCTTATAATCCTCAAGGGCAGGCTATAGTAGAATGCTGCCATCATACCTTAAAAACTTATATTGCTAAAGTAAAAAGGGGGGAGCTAGGGGCTCATCTCTCCTCTCCACATTCTATTCTTTCCCTTGTTTTATATATTTTAAAATTTTTATCAGTGGATTCTGCTGGAGTATCCGCTGCAGATAAGCACTGGAAGGGCTCCTGTTGCAAATCATCCTCTGGTGCGATGGAAAGATCTTTCTACTGGCACTTGGAGGGGACCCGATCCGGTGTTGCTGTGGGCCCGGGGATCTGTTTGTGCCTTTCCGCAGGACAATGAAGTTCCTCTTTGGGTTCCTGAACGCTGTGTGCGCCCTGTGGCTGCTGCTGAATCCCAACATGGCAGAGACCTATTGGGCCTTCGTAAAAAACTCTCCCCTTCTGATGTCAATGGGGATCGAGAGCCCAATACGGCCAGCCTTGGCAAACATTATTGTAAGCCTAGGAACTGTAGCCATGTGGTTGGATTCTTCAGAAGGTAATGTATGATAACTTTTTTTCAAAAACGTTGAGAATGTATCACACCTTGGAGATTAAGGATAACTCTGAAGGTCAATGAACTTCATTTGCTAACAGTAGCATGCCAACTAAGCCTTTTTCGCATTTGGCAACCCCCCTCAAGCTGGGGTAGTACCTACTTTTCAGGAATGGCTCTGTGCAACATTTATTGGCCTCCTGAAATTCATCTAGCCTTTTTGTGTTGGAGACCGACTCTGGACAGCGGTGTCTTGAACCTTGTGTTACCTGCCACGATTTATCAAGCCTCATGTAAATAGGAGGCTTTTAGTCTAACCTAGGAATGTAGGATTAAATAAACCTCTTTAAATCAGCTAGCTGCAGGGGCCTGGGACCAAAGCGACCTCCTGCTGACCCTCCTTAGGAATTTTCTTTGTCCTCTCCTCACTCCTGCTCCCCCTCCCTACCTGAAGCCCTGTTTATAAGCTCTAACACCCAGTCAATAAACGAGGCCTTGACGCAACTCAGACTGCTTTGTCTTTCTTCACGCGCTTGGTCTCCTTTCCCTCTCGCCCCCCATTGATTCACAGGTGGTCCCTCCTTGAGACCCTCGAATAACCTGGCCTGCTGGACGGGTCAAGTGGCGCCCGAACGTGGGGCTCGAGGCACGGCGGCTCACTACTGGACGGCAAAGAGAAAACGTGGTCTGGCCAGACTCACTAGGGTAGAGGTGCCCCAACAGCATCACTCGTGCGCCGTGGGCAGCCTTGAGGTAAGTGCCGTTCATCAATCAATGGGTAGAGCACTCTCTAAAGAGGCTCTCTTCATTAAGGAAATGAAGAAATCAGGGAGAGGGGAATAAGAGTCAAAAACAAAGAAAGAAAAAGGATTTAATTAAGTTTTTCTGTTTTGTGGAAGAAAAATGTCCCTGGCTGGTTATTAATGGCCCGGGCATCCACCCTTTGACGTGGAATAAAGTTGGAAAGGATATCAGTAACTTACTTAAGGACTGAGAGAACGTCCTCGATGCATTCTTTAGTTTCTATGGAGTAATCAGAGATGTTTTAAAGGATTCAGAAAAAAATAGTAGGGTGTCACATCTTCTGGCACTTGCTGAGGACCTATTAAATGATGTGTCTGTCCCAGAAGACGGTAAGAGTGAGGTTGTCACAAATCACATTGAACAAAAGACCAAAAGACCCCACCGGGACCCTCAATGGTCCAGAGATTTATTGACATCTACCGGTAAGAGTGCTCTCTGTCTTGTCTCTGTCTCTGTCTTGTGTCCTTAAGTTTTGTGCCAGTCGACTGATTTGTACTTTGCAGGCTCTCACTGGGACAGACGTGTCCGGACAGTGATCCTGGGAGGGAAAGAGAGACGTCTCATTCCCTGATTTGGGCAAGGGACCCCCTAGTCCCGAGCCATTTGGGGCCACCTCAGAGGTGACCATTTGATTTTAGGAGTCTCCTCCAGGGAGTGCTCAGGAGAGGAGCATCTTTGGGTACCTTTCTCCATGGTGGGAGGAAGTGCCACTTTGTATTTTGTTCCGGGAAATTGTTAGAGACATTTTGTGGGGTTTTTTGTATGTTTTATTGTGGTCATTGTTACTTTACACTCTGTTTCTCTTCCAAGAAAAAAAGGTGCATGTCTGACTGACAGGGATGTGAAAGCCCCCTGATGTCTGTTTGATCAAGGACAGAGATCCTCAGTCTGGATTGTTTTTGGTGTGATTGAGACTGGAGGGTCACTCTCCACAGAGCACATCAGGCTGTCATTGTTCTTGGAGCTTTGTTGGTTGTCTCGTTGGGGCAAAGTTTTTCTTTCGTGTGCCCTTGGTCTTGTGTATAGTGTGTTAACTGTTCTCATTGTTGACTTGACTGTGACGGACGCTATGGGACAGTCCCCTTCTTCTCCACTAGACCTTTGCCTAGCCCACCAGAAGGATGTGCGAGCCACAATCGAGGGGCTTGCTTGCTGTGAGTGAGGCCATCATCATCTCAGTGCTGATGTGCTGGCACTTGGATTGTCTGTGTAAATGTCATCTGTTTCTACTACTCATCTCCCTTATTTTCCTGCGGGGAGGAGAGAGAGGCACAGCGAGGGCCACCTCCCTCCCTCCCTAGCTCTCTTGCTATCAGGACTGCAGGCAGCTGGCTGCTCTCACGAAGGTGGGGGTGCGTGCTCTGGGTACAGGCGGGCTAAGATTCTCATGTCCTGCTCTGGACAGGGCAATGGCTGCCTGCAACTGACAAAACTGTGTGAACACTGAACAGAGAATCTGACTTTAGTCAGAGGAGTTAACAAAAACTTTTTTTCAGGAACACTGGCAGCCAAGGAGATACTTTATGACCACTGCTCCCCCTCCCTTCCTTTACTGTGATAACTTCAAAGTCTCTTCTGCCAGCTAGGAATTTCTCTTGTTAACCCTTCTCTGTCCTGATTGTGAAACCTCAGTAACCTCCCCCCCCCCACAACTTCATCCCCTACAGACAAAGAGAAGCTAAAACCAGGATTCTTAAATGTAGATAAGAACTTAGACGCCTTTTTCCAGGTGGCTTTATCAACTACAGAAACTTAAGAAAACACAGAGTTAGGATATATGACCATCTGACAGAGACTAAGTGGTCATAAAACATCCCAAACTCCCCAAACTCCCCAAACCCGGGAGACAGCTCATAAAACTCCTAAACACGGTTGCTAAACAAATGAGAAATAAAGATAACATGAAAAACTACTGATATGAACCTAAAGAAGGTTGTGGGCGGTGGGAGATGAATTATGTGGTCTGTGCTAGCCTCACAAAGAAGGCGTGTGCTCCTTCCAACCTCCCTGCTGTGTGTGAGAGGTTTGGAACTAGCCCCCCTGCCGAGGCTTGTAAACTTCATTTGAATGAACCTTGCTTTTGCATTCTGTACCTGAGGTCTCCAGTGGCTTCTTTGGGGACGGGGTCTGGGCATAACACTGATATTGCTTGAAAAAGAAATGTTAAATTATCAGTTCAAGATACTAGGAAAATTATGCTTTTGTTTCCACAGGAAAAATAAAAATTTACATGGGTTTTGGTCATTTGAGTTCAATGTGTTACAAATACTTGCCATCATTTAAAAAAAATTGGTTTCAAATTATTGTTGGTTATAATAAAAGTTTAAATAAATGATTTTATGAGGAAACAGTTTAAAATGTAAAAATTTAAAGGCTTAAGCATGTCATGAGGGTTTAAAAAATATAATAAAACTTTAAGGTCTAACTTTAAAGTTTAAATAAACATGTTTCAGATTTCTTTCTATTGCTATTCTGCTGTTACATGGAGACTCCAAAGGGTCATAGTTTTAAAAATGTCTGTCTATTCTGCAGGTATGAATGAAAATGTGGCCACATGTATGTTTGGTTTTGAATGTCTGAGTTTGCATCCATGTTCTTCTGTGTTAAGGAATACAAGTTAATACTAGTCATCTGGCTATCCAGATACTAGTTTAAAGCATAAACGGTTCTATTTAAAATAAAACAAACTGAAAGGTATATTTGACTAATATATCTATAAGAGAACAAATTAGCCTGGTCATTATTACCAAACTTAGAGATATTTTCAAGATTAGGCCTAGATTTGTTTGGCTCAGATACATTTAATAGATAATGGTCCTCAATCCTGTCAATGATCTGATGAATATGACATTTAAATTATTTGATTAAAAACTTACTATCAGAAACAGAGACTCCTAGCTCCCCAGCTCCTAGCAATGACTCCCAAGGTCTCCAAAGAAGATATGGAATGACAAGAAGATGCCATCTGAATTGCGAACGACACTGACCACAGGGTAAGACGCGCCAATGCAACGCCTGCCTCCAGGACCCAGCCCAGACTGTGGACAAGGAGTAGGACACTGTCAGTCTTCCGTGTCCCTATTCCACAGAAAAGGTGCTCTGCCTTATGGGCTTGATGGTGGTAGAAGATTGATGTTATTCTGACTGGTACCTCCAACTCTATAGAGACCTGGGTAGGGATTGATCACTGTAATTTATAGGATTGGATGCTTCTTGGTCTGCACTCAGATATAGTTTATCCTTCTCAGATCTTTGATGACTAGGCTAGCTCTAACTTTGTCAGCATGGCAGCATCAGACAACCAGATCTTTCTGCAAGGCCATAGCTAGCTTGTTAGCTCACTTAAAAGAAAATGTTCTAAGATGTAAAAATTTAAATAAATCATAAAGGTTCGGATATGAGTCTAAAATAAGATATGTTTCAGATTACTCTCCTGTTCTATGGTTCAGAGCTTAACATTTAGGAGTCCTGATGAGCTGATAGAGCAATGACCACTTACTGTTCAGTCACAAGCTCAACATTTTGGATTTGTTTTAGATGTCATCTAGATATGTCTAAATGTAAACCTAAAAGTGCTTTTCACCAGGCTTAAAATCTCTGTCCAACTTACACCTGGCTTTCTGGACAAAAAAAAAATGCCCAAATCTGTAGTTCTTGTTGGGACTCAAAGGTATAAGTCTACTTCTGCTGTTTTACAGATACCCATTATCTGCTTTGTCTACAATATGGATTTCAGTACAGATTGGTAATATTAATGTATCTAAAACTTTTATGTCATTCTGCAAAAAGGCCTCAAAGGATCAAAAGAGTCATAAAAACATAGACCCACTCCACAGAGGTCAAAAGAACCCAGATAAGTATTCCTAAAGATGGTATTTTTCCTCTCTCATGGTCTTGGGATTAGTGCTTTTCCTATTACTAAGGGTATAAACCTAAGGGTTCCAAATAAGTTCACAAATTTTAACCTCTGTTCCTAGTTTAAATCTGTCTCAACAGATTTCTACTTGGCTGTCAGACACCTCCAAGTTTCAGTTGCTGACTCCACCACTCCAGATGACTGTGGACTCCGACGTGCTAAAGGCTAACATGGACCAGCCCAGCTAACATGATTCTTCTCTGTCACTATGGTGTCAGGCAGCTACATGCTACTGACGAATGCCCCCTGCCCAGTCTTTGACCAGATTTTCAGCCTTTTGGGGGAGGGGCCCTGATAACGACACCCCAATGCCAGCTTGAAGCAGTTCCAGAAGAGAATACATCGTCCCATTTTCCTTGATCAAAAAAGGCTGAAATGCTGAGTCAAAAGAAAACTCCCTGGCATAGAAACAAGATGGCTAATTATACATAGACTATGCATGGACATTACAGGCCATGAGTTACTAAAATAGACCATGAGTTACTAAATGTAATACCATAATTTTAAGATTAAAATTTGCCAAAAAGAAAATGGGGGAATGAAAGACTCTAGCCCTTCAGGCTTACACCCCCAAGCCTCAGGAAAAGAGAAAACTTCAAACACCAGGAAATGAGAAACTAAAAATCTAGTTCCAAGGGCAACCTGACTTAGCCATTGTTCAATCTCCCCTGCAACCATATAACAATGTAAAGAGATTTCTGCTAAGAGATGTGCTCAACTGTGACTGGGATAGTTGCAGGTGTTCCAGGAAGGACCACTGTGACCTTTGTATAAACTCCACTCCCGCCTTGATACCCCTCCCTTGAGGTTTCAGGAAAAATGTACCTGTTGATGCAAATTACCCGTCTGTGATCACTCTGTACCCAGACCATGATCTTGTGAAATGAAATTGTATGGGAATTGTAATCTTGTGGGTTTTTCCTTTGTTAGCCTTTATGGGGCTTCAGTAAGATGCGGCTCTTGCTCTTAGGAGCAGGGTTTGCTCTTCTATACAAAAGCTTTAAAGAATCCCCTTGGCTTTTTACCCTGATCCCCACCCTCCTGGACCCCTGATTATTTTCCTTCTCCTTCTCATTACCTTTGGTCCCTGGGCCTTTCAGCAGTTGACTCGGTTTATCAAAAATCAGATTGATTCGGCCTTACCACGACACGTCATTATCACAGAGTAGATTCCGAGGAGGCCGGCCAGGAGCCCCATCAAGGACTCAGATTCAGTGTCCTAAAGCCCTAACATCCCCACGGTCTTGCTAGAGAGTACTCAATGACAGGAATAGTACAGGGCCCACGCAGGAGACAACAGCGTACAGAGGTCGTTGAGACCGGCTCAACATGGCACCTGCCATGCGTGGGAGTCCCCCTGTATAGCCTAAGACAGAGGCTCTCTCGGACCTCCGCAACCCCGATCACATGGACTTGGTCCATTTTTGAGAAAAGAGGGGGAACTGTTGGAGACCGACTCTGGACAGCGGTGTCTTGAACCTTGTGTTACCTGCCACGATTTATCAAGCCTCATGTAAATAGGAGGCTTTTAGTCTAACCTAGGAATGTAGGATTAAATAAACCTCTTTAAATCAGCTAGCTGCAGGGGCCTGGGACCAAAGCGACCTCCTGCTGACCCTCCTTAGGAATTTTCTTTGTCCTCTCCTCACTCCTGCTCCCCCTCCCTACCTGAAGCCCTGTTTATAAGCTCTAACACCCAGTCAATAAACGAGGCCTTGACGCAACTCAGACTGCTTTGTCTTTCTTCACGCGCTTGGTCTCCTTTCCCTCTCGCCCCCCATTGATTCACAGGTGGTCCCTCCTCGAGACCCTCAAATAACCTGGCCTGCTGGATGGGTCATTTTTGAAGATACCTTAAAATTTGTGAGCCTGAATGTAGCCATTATTGTAGATGTAACCAACCGTCTTATTAAATAAGAAACACAGAAACAATGTAAAAGAGAAAGCCGAGAGGTCAGAGCTCAGAGCTAAAATCTCACCCTTCCGCCTGTGGTGTCCCAGCTTCCCGAAAGAGAGCTACTTCCTGTCTGTAAATCGATTTTCCAGTCATTCTGCCTTCTCATTGTTTGTAAACCCAAACACGTGACTGCCTCGTCACCGTCTGAATGTACAGCCCCCTAGATCTTAAAGGCATATGTCTCCAATGCTGGCTGTATCCCTGAACACATAGAGATCTATGGGATTAAAGGGGTGTGCCACCACCGCCACACTCTGTCTATGGCTCTAATAGCTCTGACCCCCGGGCAACTTTATTTATTAACATACAATCAAAATCACATTCCAGTACAATTAGAACACCACCACACATTATTGAGACCATTAGTTCTGTTTTTGTTTTTGTTTTCTGTTTTCTTTATGTTTCTCAGTTGTTCTCTTGCAGACCTGCCAGCCTAAGTAGTGCTGGGATCAAGAAAAATGGGCCTTGGTGGTTCGTGTTCCTGGAGCCGTGTCCATGCAAGTGGACAGTGGCAGCTAGACACAGATGATGCTCACATGCTCCAAAAGAGACTCTGACATCGCTGTTGCCATTGTTGCTGTTATAGCAGTGGTAGCCACTGCTGCTATTGTTTCTGGGATTGCTATTTCATAATTGGTTACTACAGCTAGCACAATGCAGACCCTGACAGCAAAAGTGGCTACCACAGTTAGTTAATCTTTCTTCTTATTGGGCATGATAAATTTAATTCCACTATTATACATTAAAATTGGCTTTAAAAGTTGTAAAAAAAATTATTAAAACTCAAGTTCCATTTGCTTATGGGATACCACCTTACAAGGACTCCAATTTACAGTAAGGCTCGTTTAAGAAGGGAATGGTTCAATTGCCTTTAGCCTCCTGGCTATGGGTGGGTTAGGAATTCTGCTGATCTTTTCTGTGTCGCACAGATTGCAAGCCCAGTGCCACTTTGAGATCTTTGGCAGCAGTCACTCTACAGCTCACGTGGTTGAGTCTGTATGATAATGAGTATTCAGAGACGGGTAATGCTTGGGGGGGCAGCCATCAACCTAAGACAGAGCACTTGTGTGGCCTGGGCAGGTGTCTCTATGACGGGTAAGGTGGTCTGCTAACGTCCCACGCAACCTAAGTCAGAAGCTCATTTAATAAAAAGCGGGGACCTGTGGGCGCCATGGGCCCTGGCACCCGACTGTGAGTGGCTGCGACCTTGCTTGCTGACCTTGATCAGATGTCCTCCCTATTCAGATTCCCTGCCAGTATCCACCCTTCTGAATGCTTAAGGGAAGTTCCTTGTTTGTGTATCCTGCATTTTGGGCGTTAACAACTTAGATGAAAGAATGTAGAACATTGGGTCTGGAATGTAGACCATTGGTAGCGAACTTCTGCCCTCCAGGGGTTCCTCCATTTGTCTTGTAAGCCTGTATTTAAGGTTTCTTCCCACTTTCAATAAACAGCATTCGGCATTCAGCCGTGGCGAATGACTCGCTGTCTCTTGTCTCTATTTATAATCCGCAGCCCTTCGCTTGGACATGGTGAATCGGTAATGCGGGCGTTACCGCTACATGTCGGTTTCTATGCAAATACCAAGCTGTTTTTATTACTGTAGCTCTATAGTAGAGCTTGAAGTCAGGGATTGTGATGCCTCAAGAGGTTGTTTTATTGTACAGGATTCTTTTGGCTATCCTGGGTTTTTTGTTTTTCCATATGAAGTTGAGTATTATTCTTTCCAGGTCTGTGAAGAATTGTGTTGTTATTTTGATGGGGATTGCATTGAATCTGTAGATTGCTTTTGGTAACATTGCCATTTTTACTATGTTGGTCCTGCCTATCCATGAGCATGGGAGATCTTTCCATTTTCTGACATCTTCTTCAATTTCTTTTTTTAAGGGACTTGAAGTTCTTGTCATATAGAAAGAGAACTGCAGACTGATCTCCCTCATGAACATTGATGCAAAAATACTCAATAAAATACTGGCAAACAGACTCCAAGAACACATCAGAACAATTATCCAACATGATCAAGTAGGCTTCATCCCATGCATGCAAGGGTGGTTCAACATATGAAAGTCCGTCAACGTAATACACCATATAAACAAACTCAAAGAAAAAAACCACATGATCATCTCACTAGATGCAGAAAAGGCATTTGACAAAATCCAACACCCCTTCATGATAAAAGTCTTGGAGTGATCAGGAATACAGGTAACATACCTAAACATAATAAAGGCAATTTACAGCAAGCCAACAGCCAACATCAAATTAAATGGAGAGAAACTCAAAGCAATTCCACTGAAATCAGGAATGAGGCAAGGCTGTCCACTCTCCCCATACTTATTCAATATAGTACTTGAAGTTCTAGCCAGAGCAATAAGACAACATAAGGAGATTAAGGGGATAAAAATTGGAAAGGAAGAAGTCAAGCTTTCCCTATTTGCAGATGACATGATAGCATACATGAGTGACCCCAAAAATTCCACCCAGGAACTGATAAAGCTTATAAACACCTTCAGCAACATAGCAGGATACAATATCAACTCAAAAAAATCAGTATCTCTCCTATATACAATGAACAGAATTATGATTCTTAAGTACTCTCTCCACACTCTGGTGACCTCTGTCTCTGATCAATGATTGAAGACATGCTGTTGGAGACAAGAACAAGGTCTCACACTCCAACTTTAAAAATCTATGCAGGAGTTTATTCTTTCTTCTGTTTTATTGAGACTGGGGGCTATCTACATAGTTCGGGCTGCCCTGCAATCACTATATAGACTAGGCTACATTCAAATCCACATAAATCCTCCTAACTCTGCATCTTTTCTGCTGGGATTAAATGTTCAGTTCAACCTGATCAGGTTAATGAACCCTTTGAAATAGCCAAGGTCATTCTCAGTATTCTACTGTTTTAATTCTATGGATGAATGCAGTATATACACATGGCACTGTAGGTGCCCACAAGGTGCAGAAGAGGGGGTCAGACCCCTGCAGTAGAAGTGTGAGCCCACAGATCATGGATGCTGGGAACTAAAGTGGGTCCAAAGTACATGCTCTTTTCTTCTTAGCCATCTAACACACCCGGGATTTTAATTTTCTCAATGTTGTAGCCCATTATAAATTAGTAAGAAAATACATGTGGAATTTGATTAAAATCATTTTATTGATTGAAAGATAAGAAATGGATAACAAAGTGGATTAATACAATTCACTAATTAGGAGAGAAGTTCATAGACCAGATATATTAACCTACACCTGGAATATCATAACTCAAGAGACAGAGAAGAGGAGAGCCAGAATATATAGTCCAAAGTGATCTACATCAAGAAAAACTCTCACATAATATCTGCACAACTGTTACATACTATTGGTTAAATTATTAAGGCCATTCCACGTAGTTAAAAGGAGATTTATTTAATGGCACAACTTACAAATGAAGGGATAGGTAGGTTGAGGGTTCTGGGAAAGTCGCAGCGTAGTCCGGCAGTGTTCTCTGGAGAACTCTCCTCCTTCCACCTCTAGTTTCCAGGCTCCCAGCAGCAAGGGAGTGTGGCACGTCTCAACCTCGGGTCTTCAGTGTTCTCCCTTGGCCCCACCTTGTAGGCATGATAGTTACCAAAGCCTCAATGGGGGTTGGAACTTCCAGACCAAAGCTGGAATGGCTACCCACTGCATCTCCCCCTTTTGTCTAAATAAGAAGGTTCTAACTTAATACAAGACTATATACAAAGGAATGGTTATCAAATATTGTCCAGGAGTAATGAGGGATAATGACCTAGATAAGATGGAACTACAATCAATGTGAACAATATCAAGCAAGAAACACATACTAAAATCCAGAGAAGTCTAGAGCGTAGGTAAATGGTATGTTACAAAGATCATTCCAAAGGGTGTCCTATCCTAAAGAACCTGTATCAAATACTTAATATGTTCTATCTAAGATATTATACATATTAACTTGTAACTATAACTGCTAGTCTTCAGTCCCATCAAAGTCCTGAGAAGGAATATAATGGTACCTGAGATATGGTAGATGGATGCAAGCAACATTTGGGAATCTTGCAAGAGTAGACCGAGAAAGCTGACAACCTGGACAGTCACCTAATGTTTCTCAGCATTGTTGTGCGTTCAAATTGGCTACAGGCCTAGAGTATTTGACAGACCATTTTCAGAAGCAGGAATTCTGAAAGACCATCTTACCCTGTCTTGGCAGAATACAGTGGTCACTTTCCTTGTGTCCTGTTTGTCCAGAAAGGACAGCATTGCATTAGAACTGTCAGCAGTTTAGGAAAGGGCAGTTCTTTGCCCAGTAGGCCATTTTGTGCCAAGAAGAAAAACTTCCAAATGGAAATGTCTTAGAAGCCCAACATTCTCTCGGGATCAAATTGGTGCTGCCAGGAGCAATTGTGTCTCACATCAACAGAATTCTAAGTTATTTAAATGCCATATTCTCTAGGTCTATGAAGTGTTTGAAGATTACCTGTCCATCTGACCTATGTATCTGTAAATATGGATAACCTAACTAACGTAACTATAAACATGACAAACATAGGTGACTATAAATCTATAAGTCTTATCTACTGAGATAACCTAAGGACTAAGGCTTCATGTAAACAAGGTAAACAGTCTATAAGCAAATGTATGGTAAAGGATGGTGACTTCAAAATTGTGACAATACACAAGATATTTATAACAGAGGTAGAAATGTATAGTGCAATATGACAATAGTCTTAAATATATATCAATATACAGAAGTAGAACATACATAAAGTATGACATATATAAATTTACATTTGCATCAATATACAAATAGTTCAAATAAGAGTAGAAATATATGTATGTACATTATACCAAATATAGTTCTGTATTTGTATCAATATACAAATTACCTTAAACAGGAATATAAAATAGTTTACATTTGTATCAACATATAAGGATCCATAACAGTGCAAATTACAATGCAAATTATCTAAGGCTGCTATTTTACTAAATTTGTTTACTAGTATATACAATAGTCTACCATAATATCTTATACCTATCCATTCCATTTCTTCTTTTCCCTTTTTTTTAGGAGAATACTGAGTCTAATATTTCTTCCACCCCCAACACTATAACCATCATTCATAACCCTGAGAAATATGAAACCTTAGGGAGAAGAGGCGTCATTTTCTTAGAATTGCTTCCTGCTACTTAGGGGTGATGGTATCTCTGTTGGTAACTGTGAGAAAGCTCAGATAGTTAAATCTCAGATAGAATAACTGTAGGTTCTGCAGCAAGTCTTAGAATAATGGGTAAGATTGTCTGAAATTCTGGCAAGAAGTGTAGTATGATGATGATTACCATGGCATAATTCTGGATTGAGTAGAGTTGTTGTTGGGGCCCCATCTTCTGGAGACTTTCAGAGATTGCTATTGGAAAAACGTATTTGTTATCAAAATGGAAAGTTTGGATTTAAAGAGGACATAACATGTAAGAAAGGATTCTGGGAAATCAAGAGTAAGCATGGAGAGAATTAGAATCTTGAAGACAATGGTCCCTTTTTATTGGTTTCCTTCTGTCCCACATCAGAGGGCTCTTCTGTAATGGGACTGAAGAATCAACCTTTTCTTTTAGCAATATGCTTGGGTTTAGAGAAGGAGTAAACCAATTCCATCTCCAAAGCCAGCTTGGCTTATAATTGAAATGGAACCACAACTTTTCTAGACTGATAGAGATATAGATGTTAGACAGTGAGATTTTACCCTGTGTAGATTGGTACCGATAGATTCTTTCTTTCTGCTGTAAATATGTGGATATCCAAGGCCTTATGATTTCTGGAAGATGGCTATTTCCATTATCCTGGAAAGACAAAAACAGAACCCTACCCCAACCTTTGATTATTAAATTTTTCTTACAACTTGTAGAGATGTCACATTGGTGGATGATCTTTTACTTCTCCTCATCAAGGGGTTTTTCCTGTTAAAATAAAATTTTTATTAATTTTGTTGGTACCCATAGCTTTTCTTTCCTGCAGAAACAAAGGCAAAACACCTTCCCCAATGTAGAACATACCCAGGTTTCCATTCTGAGGTCAGCACATCCTTGAAATAAACCAGTTGGTTTAGCTCAGGAGTTTTGTCTGTAGTCCAATGTCTCTCCGCAGCCATTGTTCCTTTCTCATCAGCATTGAGAAAATTCAAGGTAATAAAGCACTTTGCAATCTATTTCTACGAGTCATTGTTACCTGTTGCTGTTTATTTAGCATATTCTTTAATGTTCAATTGGATCTTTCTATGACTGCTTGGCCTGTGGGATTGTGTGGTATACCTGTAACATGCTTTATATTGTAATAAGCAAAGAATTGTCTCATTTTATTGGAGACATATGCTGGGCATTGTCTGTCTTAATTTGTACAGGTATTCCCATGATGGCCATAACTTTCAATAGGCATGTAATCACAGAATCAGCCTTTTCAGAACTCATAGGAGTTGCTCATTGAAATCCTGAATAGGTGTCAATGGTATGATGTCCATACTTTCATCTTCCAAATTCTGCAAAATGAAACACATCCATCTGCCAAATTTCATTTCTTTGAATATCTTTTGGATTGCTCCCTGCAGGTAATGGAGTTTGGTTATAGATGGAACAAGTAGGACATTTTTTTTTACAATATCCTTAGCTTGTTGCCAAGTGATGGAGAAATCCTTCTTCAAACCTTTGCTATTTAGGTGTTATTTCTTACGAAATTCTGAGGCTCCTAGCACATTACCTATTAGTAACTGATCAATCTCATCATTACCTTGTGCTAGAGGTCCTGGCAGACCTGTATGGGATCTGATATGTGATATATATATGTGTGTGTGTGTGTGTGTATATATATATATATATATATATATATATATATATATATATATATATATATGATGTTCCCTTTTTCTGATGACTACCTGCAATTGTATGAATAATGAAGTTAATTCCATATTAACAGGAATCAATTTAGCAGTTTCCATATGTAAAACAACTCTCTCTGCATATTGAGAGTCAGTGACTATATTGAGGGGTTCTGTGAAGTCCATCAGTACCATAAGAATGACATACAGTTCTGCCTTTTGTACAGAGCTGTATGGACTATGTACCACTTTACTTAAGTCTCCTGATTTATATCCAACTTTCCCTGATTTATTTGCATCAGCATAACATGTGAGGACTCCAGAAATTGTCTTTTGTTGTACAATGTGAGGAAGGACCCATTCAGTCTTCTTTATGAATTCTATTCTCTTGATTTAGGGATAGTGGTTGTTAATCTCTCCCAAAAAGTTACTGCAGGCTCTCTGCCAGTATTCATTATCTTTCCATAGTGATGAAATTTCCTCATTATTTAAAGGTACTACAATTTCTGCTGGGTCCATTCCTGTCAACTGGTGAAGCCTTAATTTACCTTTTTGAATCAAATCAGAGATCTTTTCTATATACGTCTTTAATTTCTTATTTGGTTTATGTGGTAGAAATATCCATTCCAATATAATATCTTCCCTCTGCATCAATATACCGGTTGGGGAATGTCTGGAGGGGAATATGACAAGAATGCATTTAAGTTCTGGATCCACACGATCCACATGTGCTTCTTGAATTGTCTTTTCTACTAGAGCCAATTCCTTCTCAGCCTCAGCTGATAATTCTCTTGGACTGTTTAATTCTTTGTCCCCTTCTAGAGTATTAGTCAAATTTTGTAGTCCATCTTTGGGTATTGCCATGATACCCAGAAAGTTGGAAATGCTTCCTAATGACTTTTGAAAATCATTAAGAGTCTTCAATCGATCTCTCCTTAGTTGTACCTTTTGGGGTCTAATTTTTTGTAGCTCTATGGTATATCCTAAGTAATTAATAAAATCTCCTCTCTATTTTTCAGGAGCAATTTGCAGTCCCCAGAGAGGCAAAACTTTTTTTACTTCTTCAAACATGCTTTCTAATGTGTCTAACTTTAGATCAGCAAATAGGATATCATCCATATAGTGATAAATTATGGATTGTGGAAACTTTACACGAATTATTTCCAATGGTTTTTGCACAAAGTATTGGCACAAGGTAGAGCTGTTTAACATTCCCTGTGGGAGGAATTGATATTTCTTGACTGGCTAAGAATTGTTATAATTAGGTACTGTGAAGGCAAATTTTCTCTATCATTTTCTTGTAAGGGTATGGTAAAGAAACAGTCTTTTAAGTCAATAACTATGTAGGCCATTCTTTGGGTAGCAGAGAGGGCAAGGGCATCCCAGCCTGTAGGGAGCCCATTGGCTGAATTACTTTATTAATAGCTCTCAGATCTGTCAGCATTCTCCAATTACCAGATTTTTTTTAATAACAAATACAGGAGAACTCCAAGGACTGGTAGATTCTTCAATGTGTTGAGCATTTAACTGCTCTTGAACCAGCTGTTCTAAAGCTTGTAACTTCTCTTTTGTCAAAGGCCATTGTCCAACCCAGGTTTATTAGTTAGCCATTTTAAAGGTAAGGCAGTTGGTACTTCTGAGAGTTCATCAGCAGTGGTGCTCTGTTTTTGTACAGCCTGAATGGTTGGTGACTGGTTTTTAAAGCATGTTATGATATTATTCCTAGAAACATGCATTCATCTGTATTCCTTTTCTGAAAGTGTAAGAATTTTAATCTGGGTATTCCACTGTTGTAACAGATCTCAGGCCCAAAGATTTACTGCTACATTTGCTACATATAGCTTCAGCCTTCCTCTCTGTCCTTCTGGCCCCATTCATTCAACCCATCTCAAACTCTGTTTTATCTGAGATAGGGTGCCAATCCCTAAAAGTTGAACATCTACCTCTTGAAGAGGCCAATTTGGATGCCATGATTTTGGTGTAATTATACTTACATCTGCACCTGTGCCTACCAGGCCCTCCAGAACCAGGACATTAATTGAACTCTAAGATTTGGTCTTTGTTCATTTATGGAAGTCTGCCAAAATATTTGTTTTATAGTGTTCTTTGTAAACTGTGATCCATATATCAGAGCTGTTTTATCATCCATTGCAGTATCGGTTTTTACATTAGGCATTGGTTTATTTAGTTGTCCTGGAGAGGAATTTCTTCCACAGTGGCTGGGAATGTTCCTACTATGTTTGATTTGGGGGCCTGCAAGAGGCCCCCTGAGGTGTTTCCCACCAGTAAAGGGTTGCCTTGCATATCTATTTTTGATCTGCACTCACTGGTCCAATGTCAGCCTTTGCCACATCTTCTACATAATCCAGGAGTTGGTTGGGGTCTCCTGTTTAGGCTATTTCTAGAAGAAGTATTACTTCTAGGAGTGCCCCATGTATAGTTTTTACTTATATGACCTGGTTTACCACATTTAAAACATTTGGTACTAAGGGGCCTTCTTTCACCTCTGGGATTTGTCTCTCCTATCCAAGCCTCATTACTGTAGTTAAGAAACTCAACACCATTAGTATATTGAATCCATTCTTCCGAAGGAGCTGATCTAATCTTTAATGGTGTAAGTATTCTTCTGCATTCTGCATTAGCATTGTCAAATGCCAAGGACTCAGTTAATACTTTTCTTAATTCTTTACCTGACACAGCTCTTGTTATAGCTGTGTTCAGCCTTTGTAAAAAATCAGTGAAGGGTTTGTGTGGTCCCTGAAATATCTTTGTGTATCTCTCAGTTGGTTTTCCAGGTTCTGGAATTTTTTCCAAGCATTTAGAGCTGCTGTATGGCATAGGGATATTGTATGCTCATCAGAAGTAGCTTGTACATTCCTGTCAGCGAAATATCCCTCACAAATATTTGATCTTGGGAGATCACAAAACCTCTGATTTTACCTTGTTGTTCTAAATTTTTTGCCTCTTCTCTCAACCAGCTTTTCCACTGTTACTGCTGCCTATATTCTAGATCAGCTGAAATTAACTGATGCCAGTCATCTGGGATGATTCTACATGAGGTAGACCATGAATTTAACATCTGTTTTACATATGTGGAGTGTATCCCATACGTAACTACCACTTCTTTTATATTTTTGAAGTCCCTTGTTGAAATTGGTTGTAATGTATATGTCTTATATGGCTCGGGGTGTGTGTCATCTGCTGGCTTCTCATGGATAAGCCATTGCAAGAGAGCCATTTAGAGATGTTACAACCTGTATGGTCTTGCCCTTCTGCTAATTAGGTCCCTTGTCATGTTTATTGAGAGTTTCCCCCAGGACTTGCAAAAGAACACCTAGGATCTGTTCTAGGGAGTAAACCTCCTCTCTTGCAAGGGATTCCAGATTTCTCATGGAATCATGGAAGTTTTTATGTTCTTCTGAAACACATGATTCCATGGACCTTATCTTTTCAATTAATGATAATCTTTCTTCCTCTTATAGTGTCTGAGTAGCCACAACTTCACTCTGCAGAGTTAGTGTTCTATCCATTAAATATTCATATTTATTATCAATAAAATCAATTTTGGGTACAAGCCTGTTTTGTAAATCCTGGTTAGCAGGTTCCAGAGAAAGTTTCTTTTTCTGTAAGCCTTCATTGCTATCTTTTAAAGCCTGTATCAGTCCCAATAATGACTCATCTTTGTTCTTGTTGTTAAACCAGTGTTTGAACACTGCATGAATTATTACAATGAATGCCAAAATGGTACAGGCCAGATATGCCTTAGGAAGGTCGTATATTTCCAGGAAGATGTCATTCATCATACAGGTGAAAAGGTTTTAAATTCTTGTGAGGTAATGTTGTTGGACATATTACAAGAATTACCCAAAATTTGTTAGTCCATTTTAAGGTGTAAAATTATCAAGTACTTTTACTTGAAACAATACGCTTGTTTGCCTAGCTTACCTTTTGTGGTTTGGGGGAGTGTAGTATCAGTTTTCAGCCAGCAGGTGGCGAAGGTACAGCTCCAAAGCAGAGACTCCTGGCGACCTTGGCTGACAGCAGCTGAAGGTAGGAGTCCAGATGGCGGGAGCCTGAGCAGGCACTCAGGGAGCAGGGGTATGCCTCACTCACAGCGGTATTTCGCTGGTCTCAGGGCTAAGCTAGGGAACTGAGACTGGACTAGCTGCTCCCTTTTTCGGGAATGGAACTGTGTAGGCATTCCCTGGTTATATGGAACTTTGCAGGCAGGTTTAGGTACCTACCAGCCGGGGAAGAGGCTGAAGGTGGGAGCCACCCAGGCCTTTGGAATTTGCCCCACGTGAGCACCAGATATTGGTGAAATTATTAAGGCCACTCCACATAGTTAAAAGGAGATTTATTTAATGGCATAACTTACAAATGAAGGGATAGGTAGGTTCAGGGTTCTGGGAAAGACACAGCATAGTCCAGTGGTGTTCTCTAGAGAACTCTCCTCCTTCCACCTCTAGCATCCAGGCTCCCAGCAGCAAGAGAGCACAGCACCTCTCAGGTCTTCAGGGCCCTCCCTTGGTCCAACCTTGTAGGCGTGATAGTTACAAAAGCCTCAACAGGGGTTGAAACTTCCAGACCAAAGCTGGAATGGCTACCCGCTACAACATATTGCATAGACATTAGACACAGTTTACTCCAAAATGAACAAAAAAAAAAACACAAAAAAAATACTGTCACTGAAAAACTTCTAGTCTTGTGTCCAAATTCTCAGCCATTAATTGTGATCACACACATTCTGTAACAAATTCAGGTGGTTCCCTGATCATTAAAAGCCAGACTCAGATACACAGTGCTAGAATTTTGTCTTGGCAAAGGAAAACAGTGTGTGGTGGCAGCAGCCTCTGATCTCTATGGTCTGGAATGTCAGGGATCCATTTGAAGACCAGAGTGACAGGATGCTCAGGATGAACAGTACTTAAAAGAATTCAAGGAGAGAGAAGTTCTCAAAGTAGTCAGGTGGGGACAGTGGCACTATGGAGGCATCCAATTCACACAATTGCTGCAGAAACAGCTGGTCCTGGATGGTACTGGAATCTTGATAATCCTTTGTTTCAGGATTGCTGTTCACTGATGGAGTCTCCTTTACTCTTTCAGCTGCCTTTTTGGCTGTCTCTGGAGCAGCTTTAGAAGATGTCCTGGATTCCAGAGATTGTATTGAGTTTACATCATGGGCTAGAGTTGGGCTTGCAGAAAATGCACAGTCTGCTGACTGACCTGGGAGTCTGTCTCCTGCTGCTGGGACTTCATTTAAGAGACACTGATTGGTCTGAGTAATGCAGGAGATAGATTGAGGTTCTGTGAAAGTAGTAGAGTTGAGTGGAGGAGGAGAGCTGACACCTAATGTTCTCTCCTGCATAGGCTGTGAGCTGCCAGGCCCAGGAAGAGGGACAGAAACTTTGCCAAGGCCAGACCTACCACTTGATTGGTGGCCACTCCTCCCAGGTAGTTCACGATCCTTTTGTCTCTTCCTCTTCTCTCTGGCTGGACTCTTCCTGAAGCCAACCTCCTCAGGGACCTGACCAAGGGTGAACAAGTTGGATTTCTGGTCCAAGGACTTCTCAGAATTCTGGCAGAGGGCATCACCATTGATAGATGGGGCAAGACTGGCACATCCTTCCGAAAAGGCCGGCCTATCAGGAAGTCCACAGCCAGGATTCCCAGTGAGTTCTTGAGCATTCTTCTGTTTCTCCTTGGCTCGTCTATTCTTGAACCACATCTGGAGATAAAAGGGAGAGAGGAGATCAGGAGAGTTCAAGTGCCCTATGGGGGTCCCTATCTGAAGATGCTGGATGAAAAACCTGGACCTTGGTCTACACCAAGCACCTAGCACAGATCTCTAAGGTTCCTGGAATCAAAAAGGAGGAAAACAGGATGAGCTGGTCCTGAGATATGAGGGAGCTTCTACTAGAAGCTTGGAATTTGGAGGGGAGCCCTGATGTCTAGGCCAGTAAGACACTTTGGGGCATCATTATCCCTCTGCATCACATCATAAGTCTGCACTAAGGGACTAAGGGGCATTCCAATTCACCCTGGGATACAGCATCATTACCCTGCTACAAAGAGTTACTGTGTCAAATAGCCCCAATAAAGCAGGGCCACCAGAAATAGAGGATATAGGGGTGTGTGGGTGGCTCCTGGGGGGCAGGCTATCAACATAGAAGAGAGGGAGGCATGAGGGAGACATACCTTGATAATGTGCTCCTTTAAGCCAAACCTTTGAGCCAGTGCCATGCATTGCTCCGGGCTCACATATATGCAGTTTTTAAAATGTTCCTCAAGGACAAGTTTCTGTTCCTGGGTGAAAAAAGTGCGTTTCTTCCTAGGTTCACCAGGTGAATCTTGTGACATTGGTGTGACTTGAGACACCAGGAAACCCTGTTGAATTGGTGGAACTGAAGCACTCGTAGAACCTTGGGTATCTGGGGTCACTGGAGAACTGATGGATTTGTTACTGGGAAGTACACTGGGGCGTCCAATCACTCCAGGCAGCAAGGGGAACTCTTGGGGGACTTGAGAGCCGCTGATTACAGGAGAATTTGATCCCATTGTGATATCTTCCTACACTGGAGAACCTGGGATTAAACAGAGATCAGAGAAGCCCCACAGTCACTAACTCCTACACTAATTCTTTGCCATCAACTGCTACAGGCTTGTTATGAACTTCAAACTCCAAACACCCATATTAGCTCCACTTGCTACCAAGCCAGCTTCAAGAGCTCCCACTCTCACCCAGCAAGGTAACCCCCAACCTACCTTGAAGGCCTCACCTCACCAGGAAATCAGTAGGTTGCTGCAACTTACTCAGAGCCCTCTTAGAGTTTGAACACTAGTCTAAGAAGCAGGGCTTAAATACCTTCTCCAAGGTGAAAACTCAAAAAGCTCCACCCAACTTTTGGCTCCTCCCACACTACAAGACTATCTAATCCACAACAACCAATTTATGCCCCTCAGTATCTGCCCCACCCCAGAGAATCCTAATCTTACTGATTCAATCATAATTGTTTTTTTGTTTTTTTTTAATTCAAGGTCTTTCTATTACCCCAACTGACCACCATTCACAATGTTGAATTGTCTGCCTCAAACTTATAGATATTAATTTTGATCATGCTCCTGAAGGTTAGCATTAAAGGAATGGGTAATCAGGACCCTGGGAGGTTTCATCATTTTTTCCAAACAGTTATGGTGGGAGTGACAGCATTGTATGGAAAATGGAAACTAAGAGAATATTGGTCCTGCCATCTTGGTTCTGGTGTCCAGAATGAATCTGTGCTCAAATGTTGCCCTGTTTGTGAGCCTTTACCATAACTGTTAGATCTTGGAAAAAATTATGGAAGTTAGGGCCATTTATTGCTTCTACATGCCAGTTTGGCACACCAGACCTGTTTGTATTGGAGATGGAGAAAGAAACTTCGGGAGTTGAAGGCTAGCCTAGACTAATGACATATTACCTCCTAATCCTGCCTGGGATATATGAGATCCTGTCTCAATAGGAAAAACTCCATCAAGAAACAACAGACAAAAATCTCTCCATGAGTCTCTAGATTTTCAAATATGAAGAAAAATTATGAACCACTACTATTATCAAGGGTTTGTAAGAGCAAAATCTGGGGATATAGACCTGTAATCCCAGCTACTTGTAAAGCTTCACCAGGAGAATTGCCAGTTGAAGGACAGTCTGAGCTACAGAGGGACTTTGGGGTCAAGCGGGGATATGTGGCTTGAACTTTTCAATTGAAAAAAATGGGATGAACATTTGAAAATTATCTCAGTGAGACATATGCCTCATTCCATTTTCACTATGTATAGGGCCCTGATTCAATCACCAATCTTTAGAAAATCAGGAAAGAAAGGAGGAGAGAATGCAAGGTATTATTCTGTTTTGTGAGGAAGGCCTGACAAGGGACAAATGAGATGGAATGTCTGAGGTGGCTTGAGATGAATATTCCAAACTCATCTTTGCTCCTCTGCCAGCACCCTAAGACTCAGTGACACACCCAATCCAAGAAGATTTCCTTTGAAGTCTTTAAATGACTTTTAAAAATTACATTTTTTGTGGTGTAAAGGTTCTGGAGTCACTTGGGGAGGTCACTGCACAAGTTTCAAGAATCTCTGTTTGGCAAATGCCTTTTCATAGTGAGCCATCTTGGTGAACTCAGAAAAATAATTACTGGTTTTCATTTTTAGGAGAAAAGTGAATTAAATATGTTTAAATTATCTTGGCATAGGATCTACCTTTAATCCCAAGAATCAGGAGACAGAGGCAGGTTTATCCCTATGAATTGGCTCGTCTGATCTACATAACACTTTCTAGGAGAGCTTGGAGCTCCACAGAAAGACATTCTCAAGCAAAAAAAATGGATAGATAGACATAGAATTAAAGCTAACCTGAAGATGAGAGGACAGATCTAACCACTAGATTAAACTTAGACGCCATGCAGTGGTGGCACGCACATTTAACCTAGCACTCTGGAGGCAGAGATGGATCTAGATCTCTGTAAATTCAAACTTATCCTGGATTCCATGTGACTGAGTCAGTCTAGGAGAGAAACAGAGCCAAGTAGTGGTGGCACACACCTTTAATCCCAGTACTTGAGAGTCATATGCCTTTAATCCTTTGCTACTAGTATTTGGGAAGCACACACGCCTTTAATCCCATCACTAAGAAGTTAGTGATATGGCTGGGTGGAGAAAGGTTATTAAGGCCTGGGGAGACAGGAACTTGAAGCTGTTTGCTGAGGACTCATAGGCTTCCAGTCTGAGGATTTGTGGACACAGGATCTCCCTTTAGACCTGAGGATTGAGTAGTGATGAGAATTTTTTCTAGTGGCTGGTTCCTTTGTCTCTCATCTTTCACCATTTACCCAAATATCTGGCTCTGGATTTTGTATTATAAGAACATTTAAAATTTGAACAATAGCTTCCTGTGGGAAAAAAATCACCTTTGCTACATGTTGAAGCTCCTCTCAACCCACTTACAGGTTTCTCTGCTGTCAAGATGCCTCAGATTATGAATGAAGGGGGCATGTGGAGGATTACCCAGGATGAGATTCTGAAAGCAGCAATAATGAAATATGGGAAAAACCAGTGGTCTAGCATTGCCTCATTATTGCATAGGAAATCAGTAAAGCAGTGCAAAGCCAGATGATATGAATGATATGAATGGCTGGATTCAAGTATTAAAAAATGTTGACTGGTCTAGAGAAGAGGAGGAAAAACTCTTACACTTGGCCAAGCTGATGCCAACCCATGGAGGACTGACACTCCAATCATTGTAAAAAAAAAAAAAAAAAAAAAAAAAAAAAAAAAAAAAAAAAAAAAAAAAACAGCAGCGCAGTGCTTGGACCACTATGAATTCCTCCTGGACAACGCTGCCCAAAGGGACAATGAAGAGGAAACAACAGATGACCCACAAAACTTAAACCTGGAGAGATAGGTCCAAATCCAGAAACAAAACCAGCTCGGCCAGATCCAGTTGATATGGATGAGGATAAACTTGAGATGCTTTCTGAGGCTTGAGCCTGCTTGGCCAATACTCAAGGAAAGAAGGATAAGAGAAAGACAAGAGAGAAGCAGTCGCCTTGCTGCCCTCCAGAAAAGACAAGAACTTTGAGCAGCTAGCATATTGATTCAGAAGAAAAGGAAAAAGAAGAGAGGACTTGATTATAATGCTGAAATCCCATTTGCAAAAAAACCTCCTCTTGGTTTTTATGATACTTCCAGGGAAAATTACCAGGCCCTTGATTCAGATTTTAGGAATTTATGACAGCAGTGACTTCCCTGGTGTGACCCCACATCAACAGGTTGGACAGAAACCAAATGATGACTCACAAGCATCTTTAATTAGATCTGTCGCCCTCTTCTGGCCTGCAGGCATACATGCAGACACAACACTTTATATATAATAAATAAATAAATAAATAAATTTTAAAAAGAAAAAATAAAAGTGACATTGTTTAGACTGAGCAGATAGTACTCCTATAACTATGAATACACACATATAACAACAAGAAGAAAGAGGATATGATTTTAAAAGAGAGAAAGAAGAGTTACATGAGTAGGTTTAGAGGATAGAAGTAGAGAAGAAAAATGGTATGATTATAATCTCAAAATTAAAATAGTATCTTTTAAGGTTTACCTGATTTTTATTTTGGTGTGTGTGTTTGATGAACTGCACATAGAGGGCAGAAGAGGGAGTCAGAAACCCAAGGAACTTGAGTTGAAAAAGATTGTAAGCCAACACCTGGGCACTGGGCACCAAACCCTCCTTCTCGGAAAGAGCAGCAAGCACCCTTATCCTCTGAACTCTCTCCCCAGTCCCTCCTTTGTTTTTTGATCCTCTCGCAAAAATTGTCACCCTTATACAGGCTGGCTTTACAGAGTGCTTGCTTATTTTTCATGGACCTCTGTGTTCAACATCCAGCAACTCCTGTAGTCCCACAAGTCAGGAGATAACAGCAGGGAGACAGCAATTTCAAAGATGTCCTCAGACATATATGGAGTTTGAAACTAGCCTGAGCTACAAGAGACCCTGCCTCCAATAGATAATTGTTTTTCATGTGTAACCAAGAATGTTTATAAGTGTATGTAATACCAGCATATAAACATGGTAGCTGAAGAGTAGATTAAATATGGTTTAGCACAAATGGACACAGAAGGATCAAGGATACAAAGTTTTCCTCTGGAACATGGTAAATTCTATAGCAGCCTAGACCACAAGAGAGCCTGTATTCAAGAATAAAGAGCTGAGCATGTGGCACATATTTTGAATCCCAATGCTCAAGGGCAAAGGCAGATGGATCTCTGGGAATTTGAAGACAGCCTGGTCCATATAGAGAGGTCCATGACCAGGATGTGGTGGTATTGTGTTCCCCAAAATATTGTGTACCTTAATAAACTTATCTGGGGTCAGAGAACAGAAAAGCCACTAGATACTTAGGATAGGCAATAGTAGCACACACCTTTAATCCTAGCACTCCAGAGGCAGAAACACTTGTGTTCAAGGATACAGCCAAGCATGGTGACTCACGCCTTTAATCCCAGGGAGTGGTGGTAGAAGGCAGAAAGGTATATAAGGCGTGAGGACCAGAAACTAGAAGCATTTGGCCTGGTTAAATATTTGCCTGGTTAAGGTTTTAGGTTTTGAGCAGCACAGATCAGCTGAGAGCCTTTCGGATATGAGGACACAGAGGCTTCCAGTCTGAGGAAACAAGACCAGCTGAGGATCTGGCGAGGTGAGATAGCTGTGGCTTGATCTGGTTCTCTGATCTTCCAGTTTACCCCAATACCTGGCTCAGGTTTGATTTTATTAATAAGAACTTTTAAGATTCCTGCTACACCTGGATGCTCAGTATGCTGACCATAGGATACTCAGTAAAACCCTTTCTCTTTTTTTTTTTTTTTTTTTTTTTTTTTTTTGGTTTTTCGAGACAGGGTTTCTCTGTGTAGCTTTGCGCCTTTCCTGGGACTCACTTGGTAGTCCAGGCTGGCCTCGAACTCACAGAGATCCACCTGGCTCTGCCTCCCAAGTGCTGGGATTAAAGGCGTGCGCCACCGCCGCCCAGCAGTAAAACCCTTTCTCAAGGGACAGAAGAAATAAAAGTTGATCCCACTCATGACCAGGCTGTTCATGTAGATCTCATCCATTTCTCTGTGTCTTTTTTGGGGTCCCGTTTTTCAGGTAGCCTCACTGGTGATGTGAGTAGCAGTCCAGTCATCCTTGTTCCACATCTAGCATCTTCCTATGAGTGAGTACATACCATATTTGTCTTTCTGAGTCTGGGTTACCTCACTCAGGATGATTTTTTCTAGATCCATCCATTTGCCTGCAAACCGTATGATGTCATTGTTTTTCTCTGCTGAGTAGTATTTCATTGTGTATATGTGCCACAATTTATTTATCCATTCTTCAGTTGAAGGGCATCTAGGTTGTTTCCAGGTTTTGGCTACTACATGAACAGCCTGGTCATGAGTGGGAACAATGAAGAGCAACGGTCGAGGGAAAGAGAGTGGGAGATCCTAGCTGGATCAAGAAAAGAGAGGGAGAACAAGGAATAGTAGACCATGGTAAATGAAGACCACATGAGAAGGGGAGGAAGCAGAGAGCTAGGGAGGCCCATGGAGATCCACAAAGATACCCCCGCAAAAGACTGCTGGCAATGGTCGCGAGACGGCAGGAACTGACCTACTCTGGTGATGGGATGGCCAAACACCCTGATAGTTGTGCCATAAACCCCATCCAAGGAATGAGGAATCTGAAGGCAGACATCCATGGCTGGGCCCCTGGTGGAGCACTGGGAGTCTAATTAGTGAGAAAGAAGAGGGTTTATATGAGCGAGAATTGCTGAAGCCAAGGTTGGATAAAGCACAGGGACAAATAACCAAATGAATGGAAGCACAGGATCTATGAACCAAAGGCTGAGGGGCCCCCAACTGGATCAGGCCCCCTGAATGGGTGAGACAGTCTTTTGGCTTGATCTGTTTGGGAGGCAGCTGTGCGGTGGTGCCGGGTCCTGAGCTCGTTGCATGAGTTGGCTGTTTGAATCCTGGGACTTATGCAGGGACGCTTGGCTCGGTCTGGGAGGGGGGGAATGGACCTGCCTGGACTGAGTCTCCCAGGTCGACCCCAGTCCTCGGGGGAGACCTTGATCTGGGGGAGGTGGGAGTGGGGGGGTGGGCTGGGGGGAGGTGGAGGGGGCGAGAGGGGGAGAACAGGGGAATCTGTGGCTATTATGTTGAACTGAATGGTTTTGTAAAATAAATTAAAAAAAAGAGTTGAGAGGGTCTGAAACAGCTCTGTTAAAGGTTGAGACAGAGTCAGGCTCTGGCTCCATCATCTGTGTGTTCAGCAGTACATTAATTCTATCTCTGTGCACTGATGAACCAAGAGAGCAGCAGTGCACTGCCCTTCCTCACTCACTCAGCTCTAGTGTGAGACACTCATCCCCTAGCATAAGGGATATTTCCCCCACCCCAGGACAGCACAGGTGCCCCCCCCACTGCTATCACACTCTCAGATAGATGGGAAATTCTAGTCTCCCTGCAGCCCTTGCCCTAGCATCAGGATCTAGCTTAGGGAGAATCAATATATTTATATGTAGATTCCAAACAAGACGTGTGAGGTAAGGAGAGGATCAAGGGACGTGACTCACGCCTATGATCCATGATTCAGGAGTGGTAAGAAGGAGGGTCTAGAGCTTGGACAGGCAGGGTTCAGTGAGACCCTGGGCCACACTGATCTACATAATGAGTTCTAGGACAGCCAAGACTATGCAGTGAGTCCCTATCTCAAAAATAAAACTTGAAAAATGTGAGACCCTGTCTGAGAGAAAATCAAGAGTTGGATGTTGGAGACTGCTCAATAGCTAAGGGTGATTGCTGCTAGGCCTGATGACATGAATTCCATCAACAGAATCCACAAGTTGGAAGGAGAAAACCAGCTACCAAAAGGTACCCTCTGATCTCCATACATGTGCCATGGAACAGGCATAAACAGACAATTAAATTCAATTTATAATTTATTTCATGTTTTTGAGTGTTTTCCTGTTTGTATGTCTGCCCATGTGCATGTGTGTCTACATCAGATGCCCCAGTACTGCAATTTACATTGTTTGTAATGTGCCACATAGTTGCTGGGAATTGAACCCAGGTCATCTGGAAAAGCAATCAGTGTTCTTAACCACTGTGCCATTTCTACAACCTCAAAACAACCTTGTAAGGCATTAAGATATTCAATGCCTGTTACATGGCATTGTACCCCACATCTGATCTAATTCTGTCCTGTTTGCAGTGAGACACATGGCCTAAGTGGATTGGAGCATTTGCTAAATGGGAACAGAGAGGCTGGAGAAGATAGAGCCCAAATGGCCATAAGAATGCAAGAGTCACAACAAGGAAATAGGAGGCAGACTTTTGGGGGATTTGTGCAGAATACTCTCAAAAGGAAGCAACTTTTACTAAAATGACCTTGAATTTATTCATGTTCAAACTGTCAAGTGCACATTAAGTTAAACTAAATTATAACCATCAAAGTTTCTGAAAACTGAGTACACAGAATAACAGAATCCCCCATGTAAATGGAGCACTTGTGCAGAAAATGTGCTCTAGGTTGCAGGCAGGAGAGCAGGAGGTCATCTTCTGATACATTGTTGATCAAGGCCAGCCTGGGCTGCCTTAGACCCTGTCTCAAAATAAATTTGAGAAATATCAATATCTTAGTTGTGGTTTCTATGACTTCAACAAAAGAGCATAATAAAAAGCAAGTTGGAGAGAAAAGGGTTTATTTGGATTATGCTTCCATATCACTGTTCATCAAGGAAAGAAATCAGGACAGGAACCCGGAGGCTGGAGCTAATGCAGAGGCCAAGAAGGGGTCCTCTTACTGACTTGTCCATCATAACTTGCTCAGCCTACATTCATATACCACAGAGGACCATAATCACCTGCAGAACAGAACCCATAATGTGATGGAACTCCACCATTATTCAGTAACTAAACAAATGCCATGCAGCTGGATGTCATGGAGGCATTTTCTCAATTGAGGTTTCCTCCTTTCAAATTACTCTAGCTTGTGTCAAGGTGACATAAAATGGTCCAGTAGAATTGAACAGGAATGCTGAGAGTGGGAGAAAGTCTTCCTCAGGGAAGATCTCACCATTGGTTATTCAAAACCAAAATGGTCAGCCTTAAAATTGAACATACAAGTAACAGTATACAGACTGCAATGTATGTGTGTGTGAGTGTGTGTGTGTGTGTGTGTGTGTGTGTGTGTGTGTGTGTGTGTGTGTATCCACATATTCACAGTTAATGAAAAAGCTATGAATTAAAAAAATCAAGGAGTGGAATATGGGCAGGTTTTAAGAGAGGAAAGGAGAAGGGGTGATAATTTGATTATATTGGAATCTTAAAAAATAAGAGAAAAAATGTCCAGGATTGGAGCTGTACCACTGTGGTGAGACATTTGGGTCAAACACATAAGACCCAGGTTTCAATCCTCAGCAATCTGAAATAAATCAATAAAAATACAATCTGGTGGGGAGCATAATAAAAGCGAAGCATTAGAAATTATGACAGGAAGATGTTTGCAAGGGAAGCAGGAAGAGGTCTAGGGGAGGAAAGAATCAAGAGGATGAGGAGGGCACAAGAGAGGACTCAGTTCGGACTACAAATGAAAATACAATAATGAGGGTCAGGAGAGATGACTCAGTGGTTAAGAGGATGGAATTCTCTTCCAGATGACCTGGGTTCAATTCCCACAACCGACATGGCAGTACAAAGCTGTCTGTAACTCCAGTTTCTGAGGATGAGATACCTTCATATCAATGCACCTAAAATAAATTTAAGTAAATAAAAAAAAGAAACATAGTGAAAGTATTACTTGATATTCTTGTTTTTTCTCTACATTACCCTGACAGGCCTGGAGCTAACTATGTAGACAGGGCTGTGCCTTGTAGAGATCCATCAGTCTGCCAGACACACTATGATACCGTACTGTGATCCCAGTAACTGGGAAACAGAGGTAGGCGAAACACCGGAGGCTTAGGAGTTCAAGGTTATCCTCAGCTTGAGGCTCAGTTTGTGGCAAGTCTGGGACGCATGAGATCTTTTCTAGGAAAAGAAAATGAAACAAATAACTTTTTTTAAAGGAAAACTCAAACATTCTAATACAACAATACAACATCTCATGCTTTTTCTCAAAGTAAGCTAAAGAAGGATATGTTTAATGAAAGAACATCTATGTTCTTGACTCCTTTGAATAGTAACAGTGTTGTGCCCAGATCATAACCCCCAGAGAGACCACCAAGGACGAGCATACCAGAATACAAAAGCAAGGTTTATCTGTTACAAGTCATGACAGGGAACTCAACTCAAGCCATCTCAAGTGAGGCAGGGAAGAGTTACTCTTTCTTGGGGAAGTTAGTTTTTATAGGCAAAAACCCATAAAATTTCTTAGAGGGGAGGGGGTTAGTACAGGTCCATCCTTGATTGGTCCAGTTTTTCCCGGGCCTGGACTTTATCTTATTCTAGCTTATCTGTTTGCCCTGTCAGGAGTTTTACAACTCCTCTCCGGGGTCTGGTCATGTTATTTCCGGAGAGGGGCATCTCGTGGTTAGTTGGTTACCATCAGACATCCTGACTCTGTTCTTTTGTTCCTGGGGCTGGAGCCATCATTTTTGGCTACTTGAAACTGGCCTGGGTCTATCTATATTGAGATATCTTTGTCTAAGGTCCCCTTTTTGAGACAATAGAGTGAGGGTCTTGTTGTGCCTAGATCGTGTCCCCAAAGCCGCCACTGGAGACTTTAGGTACAGTATGTAAAAGTAAGGTGTTTTCTAAGTTTACAAGCCTCCAGGGAGGCTCTTCCAAATCTCTCACTCACAGGAGGGAGGTTGGAAGGAGTGCTCCCCTTTCTTTGTGAGGCTAGTTCTTAAAGGCACAGACCATATAATTTATTTTAACCTGCCTCCCTTTTTAGTCTTTTGGTCAAATATCCTGACTGTGTTTTCCAAAGTCCCTGTAGCAGATACAGCCACCTGGGGAAAAGGGGTCTAAGTTCTTATTTACACTTAGGAATTCTGGTTTAAGCTTCTCTTTGTCTGTAGGGGATAGAGTGGGGGGTTTTACTGAGGTATCACAACAGTTTGGGTGAAAATATTGGAACTGACAACAATCAAGTCAAAATGTTTCAACAAATTCAAGAAGCTATTCACAAAGAAAGCTGACATGCTTTGTGGGCCATATTAGAGCTCACTCCAATCTTCCTGGTCCTTTAGCTGAGGGGTAATGCAATGGTTCAGCATTATCCCAAGTGGAAATGGCTCAACAGTCACATGTTATTCATCAAAATAGCGAAAGCTTAAGAGAAAGCAATTCAATCTTACCAAAGAATCAGCTCATCAAATAGTTAAACAATGTGGGGGTATGTCCAAAATAGTTTCCTGTCCCTCACTTAGGGGTAAATCCTCGAGATCTACCAAATTTGGCAAATTATGTGACCATTGACACTTATTCAGGATTTTTAATGACTAATGCACAATCTGGGGAAGCTACAAAACATGTAATTGTGCACTGCTTGAAGTGTTTTTTGTATATGGGTATGCCAAAAATTATTAAAACTGATAATGGTTCTGGATATAGTAGTAAGGCATTTCAACAAATTTGTATCCAATGGGAAAATGTACATAAAACTGGTATTCCTTATAATCCTCAGGGACAAGGTATTGTAGAAAGGATTCATAGCAGTCTTAAATTACAACTTCAAAAAATAAAAATAAAAAAAGAAGAAATTTACCCTCAATCACCACATAATGCATTCAATCATGCTCTTTTTGTTCTGAACTTTTTGAATATGGATGTCAATGAACAGTCTGCCACATTGTCAGGGACAAGGACAGAATCTCTAGTTAGTGGGAAAATACAGACCCCCAATAAGACAGGGAACTAGATCATCTTACAGACAGATTGCCTAGCAACAGGACATTGAGTCAGAGCCCTTGACCCTCTCACCCTGTAAACATCCTATACAAACATCCTGTTAGCTTGCCCCACCTTATGCAGATGGCAGCTTCTTGCTCCCCCCACCCTGCAGAAACTATATAAACCTTTCTGGAAGAGAAATAAAGGGCACCTTGATCAGAATCTAGACTTGGTGTGTTTTCCTTTGTATCTCCTGTCCCTACATTCCCTCCTTAGAGAACCTGTTGTAGCCCTGCAGGCGGGGCGACTGGCGCCCAATGTGGATGAAACCACCTCTTAAGGTTCGGAATGTCATCTCCTGGATAAAGACTTGGTGAAGTTGTTGGATCCCCCTGAAATGGCCCGGTTCAGGACGCGATCCCGGAGGAGAGCAGAGACGAGGCAGGTAAGAAAGTGATGAGCCATGGGACAGGCAACATCGTCACAAGATTTATTCATTTCTGGACTAAAAGAGCCCCTCAAGATACAAGGAACTAGGGTTTAAAAAAAAAGACCTTAAAGCCTTTTATTAATGACATTCTTGGGGTCTATAAATATTCCCCTGACATGCAAGAGGTTATTAATATAGGAGAAAAAAATCTTCAAAGAAGCCTTTCACTTCCCCCTTTACCTGCCCTAAGACACACCCCTCCCTACCCCACCCCTCCCCACCCCTCCCCACCCCATCCCACCCCTCCCCACCCCACCCCCAAGTGCTTTCTTGAGCACCTTCAGTCTGTCCCTGGGATCACGACCTGCACTCTATGGAAGAGCAGACGCTCATGACTTTTAAACCTAGGAATCCTCAGGAGTCCGCCTTTGCCCATCTTTATCCCTCTCTTAACAATTTTGCCTCTAGCTTCCCTCTAGACCTGCCGAGGAGGCTTTCCTAGAGGGCTGGTCCGAAGGTAGTGAGTTATCTCAATTGATTGATCACAACCAGTTACAGATTTCTTTGTTCCTTCTCCACTCCCACTACTTCACTTGAATAGCAGTCCTCAAAAACTTGGACACTAAAGAAACTCCTCGGCAACTCCCCCTATGATACAAATGCAGCACAGGCAGGACTCCCTCCCGGCCGAGAGACTGTTTGGGCAGGCAAAAACAAAAGTACCTTGGTTAAACACTTGGCCTTTGAAAACACAAACCCTGCCTGCCAGGAACTAGGGCTTGGGGTGCTTTCGGGATTTGCCAAGACAACCATGAGTCCTCTGGGTGGCTAGAGGAGATGGGGGACATTTTGTCTCTGGATGGGCAGTCGCCTGGTGTGCAGGATGGGGCCGTCTCTGTGATCATGTTTCTGCTCCAACAGAGTAAGGCTGGTCTGGAGGGGGTGATGGTAGAGGATCTCAAAATGTAAGAGATGTTCACGATGGTTTGTCTTTATGGGGGTGGGGGATGGAACCAGCCTTGGAGGTGGTTCCCAGGACTGGGGTGCTGATGGGACCAGCTGCTTGCTGTTGTGGAGGGTTGGGTCTTAGTGGAACTGGGGTGAGGGGAGCTTGTGGGGCCATGGAAGGGGGAGGGGAGAGCCGAGAGCCTTTCCACCTTGGCACCTGAAGGCTCCTTCATTCACGGGGAGAGAGTCACAGGGGCCAGCAGGGGGAGGGGGAGCCTGGGGGGGCCAGCAGCCTTCTGATTCTCATGATGTGAGTTAGGGGAACATTCAGCATTAATACCATTGCTGATCATCACAGAAAGACTAAATCCTGTTAATGGTGCCATAAAAGAGATACACTCTGCTCCCAGATGGTTGCCTGAAGGCCTTGTTAGAGCTGTAAATATACCTGATCTGCCCAGGTGAGAGAGCCCCTCTCCGGAGGAAACTTCTTCTGTTTTAAATGCTGTCCCTCAAGCAAGCCCTCCAGGCTATTGTCTTCACTCACAGCAACCCCCACCAGCCCTTTAGCTCTGTTATCACTCTGCTCAGAGTTCCTGTGGGGGGACAGTGGGAACTTTACAGCAAACTGTGTTTGAGACCTTTCACACAGTGTACAAGTCCCATAGTCAATCACATTCTGGGCTGAGCAGGGACACTGCTTATCATAAATCCAGTCTGACAGCAGGGGTCATGTTTCCAAGGACAGTGCTGAATTTTCATCCAAGGTGTCAGAAAGGCTTGTTGGACTTGCTGGCCTTGGTGTCACAGGTGGTCATAGCCATGTTGGGCCAGCTTGACACAGCCTGTGGCTGGCAGGTAGCACAGCAAACAGGGTAGCACCAGAGATGCCACTCAGGGCACTTAGGTCCCTTCCACCTAGACTAATCTACTATTCCTCAGATCAATTCCTAGATCTTTAGGAAGAGAAGCCGCGCTGAGATGACTGCCTTGACGGGAGCCTGTTACTGCCATCACCTTAGCAGTCCTTCTGCAGGTTGGAGCAGTGGAAACAGGCACAGAAATTGCCTCTCTGGTCCTGTTCAACCAACATTACTCTGAGCTTCACCTGTCTATAGATGAGGATATTGTCTAATTTGAACAGGGAATTTCTGCCCTCGAGTCATCCCTTTCCTCCCTAGCTGAGATAGTTTTACAGAACAGGAGAGGCCTGGATCTCCTCTTTTTACAACAGGGTGGGCTTTGTACTGTGCTCAAAGAGGAATGTTGCTTCTTTACAGACCACACCAGGATAGTCAGAGATAGTATAGTAAAGGTTAGAAAAAGACTAGAAAAAGAGAAAAAGAAAAGGAGAACAAGAGCTTGGGTGGTTCTAGAATTGGTTTTCCAAACTCCCCTTGGCTAACGACCCTTCTTTCCTCCCTCCTGGGACCTGTTTGTGGGCCTGCTCCTCGTCCTTGCCTTTGGGCCATGGGCACTTTCCTGGCTCACTTGGTTCATCCAAAGCCAAATAACAGACCTGCCGGCCAGGCAGATCCCAGATCCAGATTCATTACCACTGCTTTGATATGCAAGACTCCAGGGTTGAAATTTCCCCTGAGGAGAGATGCCCCACACAGACCCCTTCACTGAGGGTGGGGAGGCTGCACCTGTGTGTGGGAAAAGGGCTTACTCAAGGCATGATTGGAGTGCAGCTGGGAACTGCACAGGCTGGGGACCATGGTACCCCAAAATCCCGAGAGCCTGGATTATATGCCCTGTTGCATAGCAGTTGTGCAGTAACAGCCTTGCGCTTACCCATTTCTGCTCCCTCAAAAACCTGCATGGTCCATTGATTCCTGCACTATGGGGACGCCTGTGGTGCTTGAGTCTGGAGAGACATTCCCTTTCAGACCTTTTCACAACCTTTAGAGGGATAGGGCCTCTGTAATCCTCCATGCAAAGCCTCTTTCAGAGCCCTCCTTTTAGACCATTCGAACCTGGTTTATGTTGACCCTTAGATTTATTACTAAGAAGGGGGACATGTCAGGGACAAGGACAGAATCTCTAATTAGTGGAAAAAATACAGACCCCCAATAAGACAGGGAACTAGATCAGCTTACAGTCAGGTTGCCTAGCAACAGGACATTGAGTCAGAGCCCTTGACCCTCTCACCCTGTAAACATCCTATACAAACATCCTGTTAGCTTGCCCCACCTTATGCAGATGGCAGCTTCTTGCTCCCCACACCCTGCAGAAACTATATTAACCTTTCTGGAAGAGAAATAAAGGGCACCTTGATCAGAATCTAGACTTGGTGTGTTTTCCTTTGTATCTCCTGTCCCTACATTCCCTCCTTAGGGTGGTCAAGAACCCGTTGTAGCCCTGCAGGTGGGGCACCACATATAAGATTTTGGCACAGGGGCACCCAAACAACTTTTGCTCAAGTGAAATAGAAAGATCTCTGCTCAGGCTTATGGAAGGGTCTGGATCCTGTTTTAATATGTGGTCAAGGACATGTTTGTGTTTTTACAAAAGAGGAGAATGAAGCTAGGTGGTTACCAGAGCATCTGGTAAGGAGCATGGAACTAAGGAAGGGTCAGCTCCAATGAGGTTTCTATAAAGGAACTGGAATGAAAGTGGCTTGATTAGTGTTTCTGAGGTTTTGTCACTGGTTAATGCAAACAGTGAGGAAATAGACTTCTAGAGTTCGGAGCTGTGCTGCTTTTGGCTTTACTAGCTCCTTTAGAGAAATACTTTATATCACCTAATAGCTGTGCAGTTTTTGGTGAAGAGCTTTACAGCAGCCAAATACAGTAATTTCACCCTCAGCATGCAGTGAAGTTTTTCTGTACAGCAAAGCAAAAGTACTGATGTAATAGAAACGTTTGTCTGAATTGAAGCACTTAGGGGAGTGATTATGAATTTGGGTGAAGGGACAGCCTCTAGTTAAAAACTGTCTACCACTGACAGTGCATCTCTGCCAGTTTCAGAAATGCTGAGAGAGCTCGGCAACTTTGGGGTGTGGCTTTGTCCCGAGAATGTTACAATCCCCTAGCAACAAGTATCACAACTCTATAATGACAACACTCACTAAATCCCAGTGCTTTATAACAAAGCTGACTATGAACTCTAAACTTTAGAAATGATATATGTACTTCCTGTCTAGTTAAGAGAATCTTTCTAATAGAGATAGTGATAATAATTAAGAGTAAGAAGTAGAAAAAGATGAAAATAAGATAGGTAGGTAAGTCTGTAGAAATTCTGTCTTGTTAAATCTGTGTTAAGGAATCTTTAGGTGTTTGCTAAGTTAAATATATGCTAATGGTAGCCCTATATAAGTTTGTAAAATAGATCCATAGAGTTGCTTTAAGAATATAAGCTTACGAGAAGTATCTAAGGTAGTCTTAAGACATGTACTAATAAGCTTGTAAGAAGTAAAGATGTTAATTGTAAATGTAAGTTTAAATAAGAAATAAGATGGAATGAATATAAAAAGTATATAAGAAGTAATAAGAAATATATTTGCTAAAGTAGTTCTATAGTTTCATTAAAGAGTATAAATAAGTAGATGTTAATATGTTATATGTGAGTTTGTGAAAAAGTGTAAATGTTGATTGTGAATCTATGCTTAATGTATGTGGTGAAAGAACCTGAGACACAGAACTTAGTGTCCTAGTAGACTGCAAAGTAGGCAGTCTGAATGGTTTCAAAAGCTCCAGAAGCTACTAAGACGCTAAGAATGGTGGATGCCAGAACCAGCAGCACAACAAGGCATCCGCAGCTGAGATCCGTGGAAAATCAATGCAATGCATAAAACCTGAGCTAACAGCAAAAATGGTGCAGTTTAAAATATTACTATAACTAAAAGGGTCTCTGGCATGAGAATAAAAGTTGCAGAGACGCTTGTTTGAACTAAAATTGTTAACTGCAAAAAGTTTTGGTTGTAAAACGTCTCTTTCTTATTTGGAAGTAAAAGCCTGATACCAGAATTTATTTCTTTTTTTGGGGGGGGGCGGTCTCTAAGTCTCAGGAAGTGGCTGGGGTCTCAGGAAGATGGGCGTGTGGGCAGGGCGTGGAGATTGCAGGGGCTGCCGGGGGCTTGGACAAGGGGATCCTTCCCGGTGGGGCTAGAAGGGGACCTGTCTGGTGGCCAGAACCTGGGGACAAGTTGGGCAGGTGTCCCCAGGAGTGGCTGGAGCCCAAGGATGGGGTCCGGGATGGGCCCGGATACTCACCTCTGGTCCAGAAGGGAAGTCGCCAGAATTTATTTCTTGTTTGAACTTTTTGAACTTAAAATGTGATAAAACTACAGAAAGATTTTGTTATGGATTTCTTCATATTTAGAGGGATAGTACCAGAATTTATTATTTGAATTTGGGGAATTAATGAAATGAACAATAGATTTCATAGCAATGGGGCAATTTTGAATTTACTCATAGCAATGACCTAGAAACTGTTTTCTGTTAGTGGGTTTAAAATGGAACTGTTTCAATGAAGAAATTTATTGTTTTTACCTAGAATCAAGATGCAGCTTTGTGTTTGTATATATGCTTTATTAACTGGTGACTCATGAATTGTTTTGTGGAACTGTTTACATAAAAATGGAATTACTTATGGAACTAGTTTTGTGTTACAAATGCAACTGTTTAAACAGAAAAATTTGGATTTTCTAACTAGACTTGAGACTTTGCTTAAAAAATTATAAAGAAAAGGGAGAGTTAATATTCCTTAGTCTAAATTCCAAAATTGTTTGGGTGGATTAATGTCATGTTTTGTTAGTAAGAAATGCAAATGGGTAATACTAAAAGACTACTTTTAAAATGTAAAGAGTTGCCGGGCGTTGGTGGCACACGCCTTTAATCCCAGCACTCGGGAGGCAGAGCCAGGCGGATCTCTGTGAGTTTGAGGCCAGCCTGGGCTACCAAGTGAGCTCCAGGAAAGGCGCAAAGCTACACAGAGAAACCCTGTCTCAAAAAACAAACAAAAAAAAAGTAAAGAGTTTTATTAAGAAACTGCTTTTGAATGTTTTGCTAAAAGTTTTCAAAGTGTTAATGGTTAGATTGAAAATATTGCTTTTCAAAATGTGTTTGTAGGAATTGCATAAGTTTGGGTTCCTCTAACTAGCCTTGGGATTGTTTAAAAAAATATAAAGAAAAGGAGGAGTTATGAGTGAATCAAGATTGAATTATGTTTGCAGAAATTACTTAACCTATTGATATTAATACACCCTGGTTTTGTGGAGTTAAGGAAATATTTAAGTTTAATGTGAATACATTGAAGTTTTTCCTAAGTTCTGTTAGCAAGAAAATTCAAATGATTAAGAGTTAAAGTTGTAAGATGGAGAAAATTGTTAACTATAAATGGTACCATATGCTAATTCAAATGGTTCTGTTAAGAGTTTGCTTTGTGTTGTAAGATTGGAAGAATTGTGACTATGTATAGCAATATTTATGTTAACCTGTTAATGGTAATGATGAAGCTAAGGGATTCTTTAAGTTTGTAGTTGCCTTAAGAGTTTTTGTGTTAAAAAGGGCTTGAGGCAGCTAAGACTGTTGTAGTCACCTTGGACCCAATTCAACAGAGAAATGTCATCTTTATCATCCTCTACTCCCATACTGGGAGGTATAACAGCTATGGAGATTGCTGTAAGCTATTAATGAGGGTTTTTTATATATATATTAAGACAAGGGGAACCTGTGAGAGCCCGTTTTCAGGTTCCTCATGACTTTATTCAGCAGATCTGCAGAGAGGATGATTAGGGCCACAGACCTGAGTGCAGGTGTCTGAAATGATCTGCACTTGGCTGTGCTGGGGGAGGAGGTCTTTTGCTCCACCCCTTGGTGTTTCTATATATTCCCTGGGGCAGAGACAGTCGGGGCCCCTTGGAAAAGGTTCCAGGCCCTCTCGAGGCTATCCTCTATTTTTCTATCTGTTTGTCTCCACAATATTCTCTGCAATATAAAACTATCTAATATTCCCTGCTGCTCACACTCAAGAAAACTCTGGGGAACTGTGGGGTTGGTGGGCAAAAGCCCCACAGTATGTGATGAATAAATTCAACTAAATAAATTACACAATAAACAATAAAAAACCATCCAGGACATGACTTAGCATTTAAAGTCTTAAAAGAACAATTCTGAGTTGCACAACAGTGACCACCTGAGGAAACCCACACATTAGTACATTTTGGAGCTCTGAGCAATAAGATCAGCAGGAAAATTACCTCTGCCCATCCATTCAACTGCTGGGCCTAGAAATCCAAGAGCTTACTGCCATGGCCTCCAAATGGAAGTCGTGTAGGGCCCTGGTCTCCTCCCATATTGAGTAAAGCCGTTGCCTGCTTGCTGACCTTGACCAGATGTCCTCCCTATAATAATTCCCTGCCGGTATCCACCCTTCTGAATGCTTCAAGGAAGTTCCTTGTTTATGTATCCTGCATATTGGGCGTTAACAGCTTAGATGCAAGAATGTTCAGTAGTGAACTTCTGCCCTCCGGGGATCCTCCATTTGTGCTGTAAGCCTGTATTTAAGGTTTCCTCCCTCTTTCAATAAATGGCATTTGGCATTTGGCATTCAGCTGAGGCGAATGACCCGCTGTCTCTTGTATCTTATTTTTTAATCCGCAGCCCCTCGCTCAGACATGGTGAATGGGTATTGGTAACGCGGGCGTTACCACAACAAATGGAGGTCCCTACCGAGATCCAAGAAAGAAGCTGAGGGACACTCTTGGAAGGCTGGCCAGCATTTTAAACAAGAAAGAAACAGGTAAGAGTGAATTGAAATGGGTGCAGTTAGCTCACAGTCAGTTAATTGGACTGTTGAAGCAGGAAGGCACCGAAGTTAAGAAAGGGCAAGACAGCTAAAGATTTTAAATAAAAAAGGAAATCTTCCCAATAGAGAAGAGGGAAGGAAAGGAAATTTCCCATTAGAAAAGGGAGAAAAAATTTTAGTCAAGAAAGAAAAGGATTTTCCCAGTTAAAAAAAAAGAGGAAAAAAATTTGAAACTAGGCCTAAAGTTTGGGGCCCTGTAGAGGAAGGATGAACAAAAGAGAAAAGCCTCTTCCAAGTGGTAATGGAGGAAGAAAAGACTTTCCAATTGAAGAGTTTTCAGGATAGCTGAAATTCTGAGCTCTTTCTCCCTGCCAGTGCAGAGTGGCAGCATCTGAATTCAGAGTCGGCAGGTAGGCCTCATTGCTGCTGGCTGAATAGCAAGGGAGCACAGAGGTTAGAAGTTTGGCTGTCTGTTTGCTTATTTTGGTTCAAATGTTTTTTATTTTTCCCTCAGAGTGGGAATAATTCAATATTTAGGATCCCTTCATGGGAAATGTTTTTCTGTTTTTCCCTTATGGTGGGAATAACTCGTTATTAGGTCGTCCCTTCATGGGAGTAGGAAGTTTAAATGTGAGTTTGTGTGTACAGGGCACACACCCAGCCCAGTGGCAGACAAAGGCGTGCACGAGATAGCCTGGAGCAGCAGGCAGACAGGTACACACCACAGGCAGAAGGCAGAGCCACAAGGCCAACGGGAACAGACCAAGCGAGCAGAGTCAGGGAGAGGGACTAACGCTAAAAGTTTAAACGGAGCCTAACTTCTGGTGAAAAATGGTTTCGGTCAGGACTTGAGATGCTAAGTCAATGCTGTTTGATAAAGATTGTTCTGTTCTTTTGATTGTCTTAATAAATGTTTGGATGAATGTTTGATTCTCATGATAGACAAACTAAAGGAACAGGATTCATAATTTTGAACTATATATTAGGTATGCTCTAGTCTGTTGATCATTACTGAAAATTTGGCTCTGCAATTTAGGTTGCTTTCTAGAAATTCTTGGTTTAATTCTATAGAAATATAACACCTAAAATGGCTTGGGTTATTAGCTTATTAAATAATGTTGCTAAGATAAACCCATAAATGATAATCTCTTACTAATAAAGAGGTTACAAAATTATTTTTCCAGTAAATAAAATACAGGTAAATTGTTTGGTCCACGTTGTTAATAATTGGCTATTTGCATTAATGTTACTTAAAATCTAAAAAAAAATCCGCTTTTAAAGATATTATAAAAATACTAGAAGAGTATTACCTAAAGTTACCTTTTCAAATCCTATAGAGACTGTATTTGATGCTGTTATAATTGGCATATGTAAAAAAAAGGACCATGGAAATAGAAGCTGGTGATAGAATTGCTCAATTATTATTGTTTTCATATTTTACATGCAAAATGGCGCCTATATGTATAATTAGAGGCTTTGGAAGTACAGGAGAAAAGGTGTTTTGACAATCAGTTATCAACAATAAACAGCCTAAATTGAAAATAAAGTTATATAGGATTGAGATTGGAGGATTATTGGATTCTGGTGCAGGATATATCTATAATTTCACAAGAATCCTGAGATCCCAATTGGCCCCTTAAAGATTCCACCTCTAACCTACAAGGTATCAGCACAGCTCAGACGCCATTACAGAGCAGGCTACTTTTAAATTGGAAGGATGAGGAAGGTCATGCAGGAACTTCTCAACCCTTTCTGCTACCTGACATTCCAGTGAACTTGTGGGGATGGGATGTGTTAGATGGTATGGGAGCAGTGTTTTCTACACAGCCTGTACAACAGATGCTGAAGAGTCAGGGCTACTGCCCGGACAGAGGCTTAGGGAAAATGTTGCAAGGAGACCCACTCCCTGTGGCAGACAAAAACTGTGTCACTAGAGGTCCTGGGGATACTAGAGGATTAGCGTCTTTTCCATAGAGGTCACTGCACAGCAATAATACAACCAATAAAAATCACTTGGAAAAGTGATGACCCTGTATGGGTGGAACAGTGGCCCCTTACTAAAGAAAAATTGGAGGCTGCAAAGACATTAGTTAAGGAACAGTTAGATGCTGGACATACCATTCCTTCCACTTCACCTTGGAACTCACCTATATTTGTTATTAGAAAGAAGTCAGGAAAATGGAGGCTATTACAGGATCTTAGAGCTGTAAATAAAACCATGCTTCTCATGGGAGCAACACAGCCTGGCTTGCCTGCCCCTGTGGCAATTCCTAAACATTGGCATTTAATTGTGGTTGACTTGAGGGATTGTTTCTTCACCATTCCTTTGCATCCTGAGGACAGTCCTTGCTTTGCTTTCAGTGTTCTTTCAGAATATCTTAAGGAACCTTATCAGAGATATCAGTGGGTGGTATTGCCTCCAGGAATGGCCAATAGCCCTACTATATGTCAAATTCATGTGTCTTTGGCCCTAGCTCCAGTTCAAAAAGCCTTTCCAGATGTTTATATAATTCACTACACGGATGATATATTAATGACTGCTAAAGATAAAAAAACTTGGTTTTGGTACCTTTTCTAAATTACAAGAGGTTCTTAGCCTGGCTAATTTACAGATAGCCCCAGAAAAGGTACAGGTATCTTTTCCCTATCATTATTTAGGTCATGAATATTTTGTTTTACTCATTCAGCTACTGGAGTGTTTTTGGCAAATAGGTCCTATTCTGTGGGTACATTCACCAGCTTCTCCAGCAAAAGCCATCACTCCTTATCCACAGGCTGTTGCTCAGATTATATTTAAGGGAATCAAGATCAGTGTTCAAACTTTTGGTAAGGAGCCAGATATTGTGGTGACCCCATATACCCAATGTCAAATAACATGGTTACAAGCTAATGATAATGATTGGACCATATTGACATGCTCCATGTAGGGTGGGTTTGATACTCACTACCCCTCCAATGATGCATGTCAATTTTTTAAATTGCATTTGCTATATTTCCCAAGATAGTGCAGAGGACGCCCATTCCTCAGGCCCATGTGTTATTTACTGATGGCACTTCACGTGGTTTTGCTGTGGTGGTTTCTGGTAACATAGTAAAGAGAATGAAAGTCCAGGGCACTTCTGCCCAGGTGGCAGAGGTACAGGCGCTGTTGCTTGCTTTACAGATGTTTTCTGATGAGAGTGTAAATATTTATACTGAGAGTCAATATGTGGTACATGCCATTATGCCTTTGGAGACAACAGCCTACATACCATCCATTTCTCCCATTCATGAATATTTATTGCAAGTGCAAGGACTTGTATGGTCCTGCTCACATAACCTTTATGTGGGCCATATTAGAGCTCATACTCAATTGCCTAGACCTCTAAGTGAAGGTAATCAGAGGGCTGATGCCATTACTCTTATGACTGTCACATTAGTTTGTTCTGCTTTTGATAAGGCTACTCAGTTGCATCAATGTTATCATCTTAATTCTGGATCTCTCTGTCATCATACAGGCATAACCGGGGAACAAGGCATCCAGATAGTTAAATCATGTCCTATTTGTGAATTTTTACCTGTTCCTCATTTGGGAGTTTATACCCAAGGACTTTTACCTAATCATGTGTAGCAGATGGACGTCACACACGTGCCTTCCTTTGGAAAATTACAATATGTCCATGTGTCTATTGATACATATTCTTCTCTAAATTTTGCTTCTGCCCATTCAGGAAAAAAGGTTAAGGGTGTAAAAAATCATTGTCTTCATGCTTTTGCTTACATGGGCATGCCAAAATGCATAAAAACTGATAATGGTCCCACTTACAGCAGTACAGGATTTTTAAAATTCTGCCAAGACTTTTCTATTGTTAATAAGACTGGTATTCCTTATAATCCTCAAGGACAGGCTATAGTAGAACGCTTTCATCATACCTTAAAAACATATATTGCTAAAGTAAAAAGGGGGAGCTAGGGGCTCATCTCTCCTCTCCACATTCTATTCTTTCCCTTGTTTTATATATTTTAAAATTTTTATCGGTGGTTTCTGCTGGAGTATCCGCTGCAGATAAGCACTGGAGGGCTCCTGTTGCAAATCATCCTCTGGTGCGATGGAAGGATCTTTCTACTGGCACTTGGAGGGGACCCAATCCGGTGTTGGTGTGGACCTGGGGATCTGTTTGTGTCTTTCTGCAGGACAATGAAGTTCCTCTTTGGGTTCCTGAACACTGTGTGCACCCTGTGGGTGCTGCTGAATCCCACATGGCAGAGACCTATTGGGCCTTCGTAAAAAACTCTCCCCTTCTGATGCCGATGGGGATTGAGAGCCCAATACAGCCAGCCTTGACAAACATTATTGTAAGCCTAGGAACTGCAGCCATGTGGTTGGATTCTTCAGAAGGTAATGTATGGTAACTTTTTTCAAAAATGTTGAGAATGTGTCACACCTTGGAGATTAAGGATAACTCTGAAGGTCAATGAACTTCATTTGCTAACAGTAGCATGCCAGTTAAGCCTTTTCGCACTTTTCAACCCTCTTCAAGCTGGTGTAGTACCTACTTTTCAGGAATGGCTCTGTGCAACATTTATTGGCCTCCTGAAATTCATCTAGCCTTTTTGAAGATACCTTAAAATTTGTGAGCCTGAATGTAGCCATTATTGAGACCATTAGTTCTGCTCCTTGTTTGCTGTTTTTGTTTTTTTTTTTTTGTTTTCTTTATGGTTCTCAGTTGTTCTTTTGCAGACCTGCCAGCCTAAGTAGTGCTGGGATCAAGAAAAATGGGCCTTGGTGGTTCATGTTCCTGGAGCTGTGTCCATGCCAGTGAACCTTGGCAGTTAGACACAGATGGTGCTCACATGCTCCAGAAGAGAATCTGACATCACTATTGCTGTAGTTGCTGTCATAGTGGTGGTGGCCACTGCTGCTATTGCTTCTGGGATTGCTATTTCATAATTGGTTACTGCAGCTAGCACAATGGAGACACTGGCAGCAAAAGTAGCTACCACAGTTAGTTAATCTTTCATCTTACTGGGCATGATAAATTTAATTCCAATATTATACATTAAAATTGGCTTTGACAGTTGTAAAAAGTTATTTAAACTCAAGTTCCATTTGCTTATGTGATACCACCCTACAAGGACTCCAATTTGTATAAGGCTCGAAGGAAGGGAATAGCTCAATTGCCTTTAGCCTCCTGGCTATGGGTGGGTTAGGACTTCTGTTGGTCTTTTCTGTGTCGCACAGATTGCAAGCCCAGCGCCACTTTGAGATTTTTGGCAACAGTTTACTCTACAGCTCACGTGGTTGAGCCTGTATGATAATGAGTATTCAGAGATGGGTAATGCTTGGGGGGCACTCACCAACCTAAGACAGAGCACTTGTGTGGCCTGGGCAGGTGTCTCCATGACGGGTAAGGTGACCTGCTGACGTCCCACGCAACCTAAGTCAGAAGCTCATGTTTTAGTAAAAAGGGGGGACCTGTAGGGCCCTGGTCTCCTCCCATATTGAGTAAAGCCGTTGCCTGCTTGCTGACCTTGACCAGATGTCCTCCCTATGATAATTCCCTGCTGTTATCCACCCTTCTGAATGCTTAAAGGAAGTTCCTTGTTTGTGTATCCTGCATATTAGGCGTTAACAGCTTAGATCCAAGAATGTTCAGTAGTGAACTTCTGCCCTCCGGGGATCCCCTATTTGTGCTGTAAGCCTGTATTTAAGGTTTCCTCCCTCTTTCAATAAATGGCATTTGGCATTTGGCATTCAGCTGAGGCGAATGACCCGCTGTCTCTTGTCTCTTATTTTTTAATCCGCAGCCCCTCGCTCGGACATGGTGAATGGGTATCGGTAACACGGGCGTTACCACAACAAAGTAGGGCACTCATGGCCAAACATGAAAAGTGACTGGGGTTGGCTCTATGAAAGCCACTAATCACTTGCAGCAGGTTGGAAGCTTGTTATTATGAAATAGGAACCAAAACCAGGACTTCACCTGTGAATCTTCAGAAATAAGAAGGCACCACCACACAACCATTCCTTATACACAGAGAAATGTCTTGGGTCCACTTTTTGCACAGCCATATTTTACTTGTACACTAATGTCTTTCCAAGGAACAAATTGTTCCTAGAAATAACCTTCGGTTGAGTAGGGCTGGACAAATTCAGGAAACAGCACACTTGGGAAACAATGCAGTATTGCTATCTAGGGCGATATCAAATCTATAGAGTCCTGAAACCAGAAATGGTCTGAGAATGCAGGTGTGCTGTGAATATGATCTCCATGCAGGGCTGGGGCTGGGGATGCAGGCTGCAACTTTGGTGGGAGCTTGAGCTGCAACTGGATCTATGAGATGAGAGAGGTACTAGAGTTGTGGCTAGGACTGGATTTTATCACTGGAGTTGTCTCTTGTATCTTGAAATGCTGCTGAATTAACTTGGTCTGTGACTTTTCATGATGGAAATGAGCCAGTGTTGCTGCAGCTGGGACTTGGGCAGTCAGCACCATATCCAGAATTTCTCCAGGCATGATTAAGATGGCAGTTGGTGAGGAGAGATATTAGTGGGTCTGCTTTAAGGAAAATAGCTAACTTTTTAGAGTCCTGAGTGAGTACACAGGACAACATGGGAATTGATGGGGACATGAGCTCTTGTTCTGCTGCACTGGAGGCTGGCTTTTCCTTTTTGATTCTCTGACATTTCTAGATGTTCTTGGGGTTGCTCCTGAGAGTATCTAGCCCTCTGGTTCCTAACCACACCTGAAAGAACAAAGAGGAGAGGTCAGGAAGAGGGACCTCTAGTCTAATCCAATAACACAATAGTCTAAGCTCCACATAGGAAGATGCAGAGAAGAAAATACGGGCCTCTACCTCCCTCTCCATCCCAGCTTTTATTCCACACCACAGAACCTCAGAGGCCCAATAAGAGGGAGGAAAGCAACAGGACTAGGGATATTTATGCCTCAGGAACAGAGGATTCAAAGGGTACCCAGATCTCTAGACACATGCAAAAAACTGTTGGGCTCCCCAGTATGGTTCTAAGGTGTGCTGGGTTTTCTGTACAAAGATTGAGGAAGGCTGTGGTACCCAGCCCGGGTCCACACCAATGAAACACTTAGCCAACTCTCTGTACCAAGGAGACAAGCAACCCTAGCAAACAAAGAGCACCTGAAGTGCTGGAGGTCTCTACAGGGTTCAGGTTGAGGGGGCCATGGCTAATCTGACTGGGAGAAAGCAAGACAAGAGAGAGGACTGACCTGGATCTGGTACTCCATCAAGTCAGTCTTTTGTCCAAGCTCTGCATGTTGCCTATGTGTGGAAAATTTGGAAAATCTGAAATATGCTTCCAGCTCATGCCTTTGTTTCTCAGTGTGCCAGAAGTGCTCACTTTGCTCTTTGCTTGGAGCCTTGAGAGGAGTGTTAGGCCCTGAAGAGACTTGGGGACCTAGATCTGGGGACAAGTTAGATCTGAGGGATGTGGTTAAAACTGGAAATATGGGTTCACTGGAGTCCTTGGAGGCATTTGTAGACCTGCAGGTAATGAGCTGCTTTGGAGGCAATGAGAAATTTGGGGGCCAGGAGACATTTGGAAATGTGGGGACAATGGAGGTTTTGAGAGCAATGTGTAATTGGAAATATTGGGGAATATTCTGTAGATGTAACCAACCGTCTTATTAAATAAGAAACACAGAAACAATGTAAAAGAGAAAGCCGAGAAGTCAGAGCTCAGAGCTAAAATCTCACCCTTCCTCCTGCTGTCCCAGCTTCACGAAAAAAGACTTACTTCCTGTCGGTTCGTTTTTTTTTAAAGTATGTTGTTCTGCCTTCTCATTGGTTGTAAACCCAAACACATGACTGCCTCGTCACTGTCTGAATGTACAGCCCCCTAGGTCTTAAAGGCATATGTCTCCAATGCTGGCTGTATCCCTGAACACACAGAGATCTTATGGGATTAAAGGCGTGTGCCACCACCGCCACACTCTTGCTATGGCTCTAATAGCTCTGACTCCCAGACAACTTTATTTATTAACATACAATCAAAATAATAATTCAGTACAATTAGATTACCACCACAATATTCCTCCTTTGGAACATCTAGTGGGGAAATAAAATTGATCAGACATGCCAATTCTTCCCCAGCAGCTGCCCATCTAGCCCTCCAATTATTTATTCCTGGATCCTATGCAGTCAAGGTAGGTCCATGGCAATGTCTTCACAGGAAAACAGAGCACAGAAACTTATCCTCAGAACCAGCACCCTAACTCTCACCCTGACTTCTACCTGACTAGCCCAGTTCCAGCATGCATCTTGTACTCAATGTTAACATCTTTGAAATGAACCCACAGACACCTTCTGTGTTAATAAAAGCTCCTCAATGCAGGGAGGCTGGGGTTGGGCAAGGACCTCACTCCGGATGCTGCCACAAGCCTGCTTTGCTCTCCCAGCTCCTTTTCTTCCCAAGATGGAGACACCCAAACCACTCACACTATCCATCCAGATTCCCTAAGAATCAGCTCTCCTTGGAAATCAGTAGGTTTTTCCATCTTCACACACTCTGTTCTGGGGTTTAGGACTCTGTCACAGGACATGGGGCTCAGGTCACCTCTGATTGTTGGGCACTGCTGTAGGTTGGCATGGGTCTGTATCTATAGCTGGGACTAAGCTACACAACATGTATTCCTCGGAGCTACACACAGACACACATGGGCCTGATCATCATGGCAAGGAACTTCTAGAATGGGGTCAATGCAAATGGAGCCCACTCAAGAGGTGCCTAGAGACTTGGAATCTACATTGACAAAGACAAGGACAGTTAAGCAATCAAGGAAATGGGATGACTTAGAAAACACTCTCAGTTTCCACCTATCATAGGCGCTCCTCTGGAACATCATGAGAATTCTCCTCTTTGTACTTACTACTGTGGATCTTGATTCAGATCTAGAACAAAAAGTAGTCAGAGGAAGAACTGAGTGGCCCCTGCTGGGCCACATGGTGAACATGCTGGATAGAAAGTTGGCTATAGCCACAAACCCACACACAGAGTTCTGGGGCCTTTGATGTCAAAAAGGAGGTAAGAAGGGAGGAATATTGTAACACAAACCTTAAAAGGTCTTATTACATAAGAAAAACATGGAGTCAGATATTGGAGTATATTCTGAAAGATCAGAGGAATAGGACAAGCCAAAGCCAACCTCACCTTTCTGACACTCAGCTTCTAAAGAGACCTACTTCTTGTATACCCATGCCTATATGCCTTGCTGTTCTGCCATCTCATTTCCTCTCCACCCATCTACATCACTACCTCTTCCTGCCCAGCTCTTTCACTACTTGTCTGCCTCTACAGACCTACAGACCTTTATGGTTAACTAGTGTTGGAATTTAAGGTGTGTGCCACCCTTCCTCACTCTGCTAACAGTGAGTCCTTGAACTCACAAAGATCCAGACAGATCCTTGCCTCCTGAGTGGAAGGATTAAAGGCATGAGCTACCATTGCCTGACTTCTATGTTTAATATAGTGGCTGGCTTTTTCCTCTGATCCTCAGATAAACTTTATAGGGGGACACAGATAAAATATCACATTTCCCATTTTTATCTAAAATAAAAAATGTTGTAACTAATATAAGAAAAACTATATACAAAAATTACAATAACTGTTTACAATATATACAAACAAAAAATACATCAACATTGTCTAGTCCTTTTGCATTTGACAAATTCAGCGAAAATATTCCATTATCTATCCTATTTTGGTGAATCCAAAATGTACATAATTCACTTTCTATCCTAACTTATATTACCAATCAAAAACCATCTTTTATGTCTTTTAAACTTATACACTTTATAGTTCTTAGTGAGTTTCTCTTCTGAATTGTTAACAAGGAAAACTATAACTATCTAATCTTCAAATCCCTCAGAGACCCAAGAAGGAAATAATATTACCCAGTAAAGCAGGAAGTGTAAACAAGAAACTTCCAAAAAATGGGAGTTATGACAGAAGTAGCCAGCTGCCTGGACAGTCACACGAGATTCTGGGCAATGTTGGTGCATCATCTTTGGCCTACAGGCTTACCATATCTGACAGACTCATTTGTCCAGTAAAATTTTTTAGATAGCATTCCTACCTTGTCTTGACTGGGATGGGTAGTCCCTTGTTTTGTGTCCTGCTTGTCCATTTTGGACAGCATACTCTCAGGAGTCAATGCAACGGCATTTCTTGCCTAATGGCTAACTTTTGCCACAGTGAATGTAAAGTCCATATGCAGAATCATCAATGTCCATCTTCTCTAAAGTAGAAAAAGGGGAAGTGCTGTGGGTGTCTTTCTGTATGCTGAGAATAAATGTTGCTCTGATTGGTTGATAAATAAAGCTGTTTGAACTATGGCCAGGCAGCTTAGAGGCAGGTGGGTAATCCAGGAATGAGACAGGAAGAAGAGGGGCAGAGGCAGGGGAGATGCCATTCTACTGTCCAGATAGCAGCATGTAATAGCACACAAGGAAAGCCAAGAACACGTGGCCACATACAGATGAATAGAAATGGGTTAATTTAAGTTATAAGGGCTAGCTAGCAAGAGGCCTGCCATAGGCCATGCAATTGATAATTATTCAGAGGTTTAATATTAATTATTTTATAAATGGCTGATTGAACCACAAGGCTGGGCAAAACCAGAGACACTTGGGAACGAAGGGGGCCTGGCAAGACTGGAGAAGCCTTCAACTACATATGAGTTTGGATGGCCCACCAAAGAACTAGGAAAGTTTCAGCTTAAATAGTAGTTCCAAATTGTGGATCAGTACCCTTATTGGAGTTCATAACCACTTATAGTGGGGGCCTAAGAACATTGGAAATACTAGATATTTATATTTATGATTCATAAAAATAGCAAAATTACAGTTATGAAGTAGAAACAAAAATAATTTTGTGGCTTGGCAATCCACAACATGAGTTCAAAGGTAGGAGCATTATAAAGAATCCAGGGATTTACTAGAAGACAAGTCTACATACCTGAGTCATGAGGCACCAATAATTTGACTCCATGGATGTACCCCAGCTGGAGCAAAATGTAAGGAAGAGCCCCAGATGCACATATATACACATTCTGTAACTGTCCCAAAAAGTAAAGTATCACAAAGAATATTAGATACTGTTATGTGTACTGGTGGTGAATGGGAGAGCAGCTATTCCAGTTGGGTGCCTCTGAGGACATCTGGTTACATACAGACCTTGGGGGATCTGGAGGCATTTAGGGGGAAAAAAGTTCTTGGGTAGGATGGATCTATTGGAGAAAATTCGGGCATTGGTGGTCAAGAAAGCATATTGGAATATGAACCTACAGGGGTACCTTCGTGAATCAGTGAAGCTGAGAGGAGGGATATGAACCAGAGTACCTCCAAATTCACTAGGTGTTCCCCATCACTTCTGAACAGAATTTGCTGAAGATGTCCTTTGCAGCGTAGATGACTCAGGGCACTCATTCTTTCTCTACAGCTGTTGTTGTGTCTACTGAGGATCTATACTTCCTCAACAGAGGAATAATTATACAAATCATTACTGTGCTAATAGGAGACTGTCAGCATAATAGCATACTGGCTGCTCCAGAGCTTACAATTCTTAAGTACTCTCTCCACACTCTGCTGACCTGTGTCTCTGGTCAATGATTGAAAAGATACTGTTAGAGACAAGAACAAGGTGTCACACTCTAACTTACAATACCTATGCAGAAGCGTATTCTTTCTTCTGTTCTTTGAGACTTGGTATGTCTTCATAGTTCTTGGGGCCCTGCAATCACTATATAGACTAGGCTACATTCAAACCCAGATAGATCCCCCTAACTCTGCATCCTTTCTGCTGGGATTAAATGTTTAGTTCACCCTGATCAGCTTAATGAACCCTTTGAGATAACAAGGGTCCTGCTCAGTCTTCCAAAGTTCTAATTCTGTGGAGGAATGCAGTATGTGCACATAGCATTGTAGTTGACACAAGTTCCAGGAGAGGGGTCCCCGAGGAGGAAGTTGGGTCCACATAACAGGGATGCTGGGTATTAAAGTGTGTCCAAAGTACATGATCTTTTATTCTTAGCCATCTCACACACCTGAGATTTTAATTTGCTCAATGCTGTGACCCATTATAAAGTAGTAAGAAATACATGTGAAATTTGATTAAAATCACTTTACTAAGTGAAAGATAAGAAATGGATAACAAAGTGGATTAATATAATTCACTAATTAAGAGAGAAGTTCATAGACCAGACATATTAGCCTACACCTGGAATATGTTAACTCAAGAGGCAGGAAAAAGGAGAGCCAGAATATATAGTCCAAAATGATCTACATCAAGGAAAGCTCTGCCATGATATCTGCACAATTGTCACATATTGTGTGGACATTAGACACAGTTAACTCCAAAATAAACAAAAACAACAAAAATACTGTCACTGAAAAACTTCTAGCCTTGTGTCCAAATTCTCAGCCATCAGTTGTGATCACACACACACACACACACACACACACACACACACACACACACACACACACACACACACATTCTGCAATAAAAGCAGGTGGATCCCTGAACATTAAAGGGTAGCTGGGGGTACACAGAGTTAGAATTTTGTTCCGGCAAAGGATAACAGTGTGGCAACAGCAACCAGTGTTCACTTTACTCTGGAAGTTGAAGACAGGAGTGTCAGGATGCTCAGGATCAAGAGTTCTTAAAAGAATTCAAGGATAGAGAAGTTCTCAAAGAAGTCAGGTGGGGACAGTGGCACTATGGAGGCTTCCAAGTCACACAAATGCTGCAGAAACAGCTGGTTCTGGATGGCACTGGAGTCTTGATAATCCTTTGTTTCTGGAGAGCTCTTGACTGATGGAGTCTCCTTTACTCTTTCAGCCACCTTGGTGGCTGTCTCTGGAGCTGGTTTTGAAGATGTCCTGGATTCCACGGGTTGTGTTAAGTCTGCATCATGGGCTGGAGTTGGGCTTGCAGGAAATGCACAGTCTGCTGACTACCTGGGATTCTGTCTCCTGCTGCTGGGACTTCATTTAAGAGACACTGGTTGGTCTGAGTAATGCAGGAGATTGATTCAGGTTCTGGGAAAATAGTAGTGCTGAGTGGAGGAGAGCTGACACCTAATGGTCTCTTCTGCATATGCTGTGAGCTGCCAGGCCCAGGAAGAGGGACAGAAACTTTGCCAAAGCCAGACCTACCACTTGACTGGTGGCCACTCATACCAGGTAGTACACTATTCTATTGTCTCCCCCTATGCTCTCTGGCTGGACTCTTCATGAAGCCAGCCTCCTCAGGGACCTGATCAAGGGTGCAAGAGTTTGACTCCTGGTTTGGGGAAGGCTGGTCAGGCTTCTGGCAGAGGGAATCTGCACTCATAGATGGGGCAAGACTGGCACAACAATCAGGGAAAGCTGGCCTATCAGGAGGTCCACAGCCAGGATTCCCAAGAAGTTCTTGAGCATTCTTCTGTTTCTCCTTAGCTCTTCTGTTCTTGAGCCACAACTGGAGATACAAGGGAGAGAAGAGATCAGGAGAGGACAGGCGCCCCTTGGAGGTCCCTATCTGTAGATGCTAGATGAAAAGCCTAGACCTTGGTCTACACCCAGCACCTAACAGAGACCTCTAAGGTTCCTGGAATCAAAAAAAAGGAAAACCACATGAGCTGGGCCTGAGATATGAGGGAGCTTCTACTAGAAGCTTGGAATTTGGAGGGGAGCCCTGATATCTAGGCCAGTAAGACATTTTGGGGCATCATTATCTCTCTGCATCACATCATGAGTCTTCACTAAGGGCGTAAGGGGCATTCCAACCCACCCTGGGATACAGCATCATTACCCTGCTAGAAAGTGTTACTGTGTCAAGTAGCCCCAATAATGCAGGGCCACCAAAAATAGAGGATTCAGGGGTGTGTGGGTGGCTCCCGGGAGACAGGCTATCAGAATAGAAGAGAGGGACACCTTGATAGTGTGGTCCTTTAAGCCAAACCTTTGAGCCAGTGCCATGTGCCATGCATTGCTCCTGGCTCACATATATGCAGTTTTTAAAATGTTCCTCAAGGACAAGTTTCTGTTCGTGGGTGAACACAGTGTGTTTCTTATGCTGCTTCCTTGGTTCACCGGGTGAATCTTGTGACCTTGGTGTGACTTGAGACACCAGGAAACCCTGTTGAAATGGTGGAACTGAGGAACTCTGTACCTTGGGTATTGAGTTCACTGCAGAACTGCTGGATTTGTTACTGGTAAGTACACTGGGGTGTCCACTCACTCCGGGTGGCAAGGGGGATCCTTGGGGGACTTGAGAGTTGCTGATTACAGTTGCTAATTTGATCCCATTGTGATATCTTCCTACAATGGAGAACCTGGGATTAAAACACACATCAGAGAAGCCCCACAGTCACTAACTCCTACATTAATTCTTTGCCATCACCTGCTACAGGCTTGTTGTGAACTTCAAACTCCAAACACCCATATTAGCTCCACATGCTACCAAGGCAGCCCCAATAGCTCCCACTCTCACCCATCAAGGTAACCTCCAACCTACCTTGAGGCCTCACCTCGCCAGGAAAACAGTAAGTTGCTGCAAGTGATTCAATATTAATTTTTTTAATTCAAGGTCTTTCTATTTTCCCAAGAGACCTGCCATTTACATTGTTGACCAGCCTGGCCTCAAACTTATAGATGTTGATTTTGATCATGCTCCTGAAGGCTAGCATTAAAGGAGTGCATAACCAGGACCCTGGGAGTTTTAAGCATTGTTTTCCAAATGATTATGGAGTGAGTGACAGTATTGTGTGAAAAATGGAAACTAAGAAAATATTGGTCCTACCATCTTGGTTCTGGTGTCCAGAATGAATCTGTACTCCAATGTTGCTCTGTTCGGCAGCCTTTACTATAATTATTAGATCTTGGGGGGAAATATGGAAGTTAGGGCCATTAATTGCTTCTACATGCCAGTTTGGGACACCAGACCTGTTTGTATTGGAGATGGAGAAAGAAACTTCAGGAGTTGAATGCTAGCCTAGACTAATGACTTAGTAGCTCCAAATCCTTCCTGGGATACATGAGATCCTGTCTCAATAGTAAAAAATCCAACAAGCAACAGCAGACAAAAAACTCTCCATGAGTCTCTAGATTTTAACAAGAGAAAAAAATCTGAACCATTACTGTTTTCAAGGGTTACATAAGAACACAATCTGGGGACATACACCTTTAATCCTAGCTACTTGTAAAGCACCAGGAGAAATGCCAGTTCAAGGACAGTCTGAGCTACAAAGTGACTTTGGGGTCAACCAGGGACATGTGGCTTGAAATTTTCAATTGAAAAAAAAATGGGATGAACATTTGAAATTTAACTGAGTGAGACTGATGCCTCTTTGAATTTTCATTATATATAGGTCCCTGATTCAATTACCAGTCTTTATAAGATCAGGAAAGGAAGGAGGAGAGAATGCAAGGTATTATTCTGTTTTGTGAGAAAGGCCTGACAAGAGACAACTGAGATGGAATGTCTGAGGTAGCTTGAGATGAACATTCCAAACTCATCTTTACTCCTCTTCCAGCACCCTAAGACTCAGTGGCAAACCTAGTCCAAGAAGGTTTCCTATGAAGTCTTTATATGACTTTTAAAAATTACATTTTATGTAGTATGAAGGTTCTGGAGTCACATGGGGAGATCAGTGGACCAGTTTCAAGAATCTCTTTTGGCAAATGCCTATTCATAGTGAGCCATCTTGGTGGACTCAGAAAAATAATTACTGGTTTTTATTTTTAGGAGAAAGGTGTATTAAATATATTTAAATTACCTTGGCATAGGATCTACCTTTAATCCCAAGAATCAAGAGGCAGAGGCAACACTTCGGGAGACTTAGAGACCGGCCCCGAACTCCCATCCTGCCCCCGACTTCCCTTCTGGAGCAGAGGTGAGTATCCGGGTCCAACCCGGACCCCATCCCAGGGCACCAGCCACTCCAGAAAGACCTGCCCAACTTGACCCCAGGTTCTGGCCACAGGGCAGGTCCCCTTCTAGCCCCACCGGGAGGGAGCCCCTTTTCCAAGCCCCCTGGTATCCCCTGCAATCTTCGCACCCTGCCCCTACCCCCATCTGCCCGAGACCCCAGTCACTTCCTGAGACTTAGAGACCGGCCCCCAGCTCCCATCCTGCCCCCGACTTCCCTTCTGGACCAGAGGTGAGTATCCCGGCCCAAACCGGACCCCATCCCTGGGCACTAGCCACTCCGGGAAGACCTGCCCAACCTGGCCCCAGGTTCTGGCCACCAGGCAGATCCCCTTCTAGCCCCACTGGGAGGGATCTCCTTTTCCAAGCCCCCCCCCCCGCAGCCCCTGCAATCTCCGCACCCTGCACCCACACCTACCTGCCCGAGACCCCAGCCACTTCCTGAGACTTAGAGAACGGTCCCCAGCTCCCATCCTACCCCCGACTTCCCTTCTGGACCAGAGGTGAGTATCCAGGCCCAACCCGACCCCATCCCTGGGCACCAGCCATTCCGGAAACACATGCCCAACTTGGCCCCAGGTTCTGGCCACCAGGCAGGTCCCCTTTTTGCCCCACCAGGAGGGATCCCCTTTTCCAAGCCCCACAGCAGCCCCTGCAATCTCTGTGCCCTGCCCCCACCCCCATCTGCACGAGACCCCAGCCACTTCATGAGACTTAGAGACCGGCCCCCAGCTCCCATCCTGCCCCCGTCTTCCCTGCTGGACCAGAGGTGAGTATCCGGGACCAACCCAGACCACATCCCTGGGCACCAGCCACTCCGGGAAGACCTGCCCAACCTGGCCCCAGGTCCTGGCCACTGGGCAGGTCCCCTTCTAGCTCCACCGGGAGGGATCCCCTTCTCCAAGCCCCCCGGCAGCCCCTGCAATCTCCGCACCCTGCTCCCACACCTACCTGCCCGAGACCCCAGCCACTTCCTGAGACTTAGAGACTGGCCCCCAGCTCCCATCCTGCCCCCGACTTCCCTTCTGGACCAGAGATGAGTATCCAGGCCCAACCTGGACCCCATCCCTGGGCACCAGCCACTCTGGGAAGACCTGCCCAACTTGGCCCCAGGTTCTGGCCACTGGGCAGGTCCCCTTCTAGCCCCACCGGGAGGGATCCCCCTCTCCAAGCCCCCCAGCAGCCCCTGTAATCTCCACGCCCGACCCCCACACCCATCTGCCCAAGACCCCAGCCACCTCCTGGGACTTAGAGACCAGCCCCCAGATCCCATCCTGCTCCTGAATGCCCTTCTGGACCAGAGACTTCCGGTACAGATAAGAGCTTCCATCCTGCCTGGGAGTTCCCATTTGGACAAGAGAACTCCCTTTTGGACAAGAGAGAGAGACTTCTTGAATCTGTCAGCTCTTTCTGAAACAAGTACACTGATAAGACCAAGAAGGAACCACAAGGAGATGGGCAGACGTCAAGGCAGAAGTACATACAATAAAATGAAGAGCAATACAGCATCACCAGAACCTAGCCCGCCTCCAACATCTAGACCTGAACATCAAAAATTGGAAGAAGCAGAAGGAAGTAGCCTTATGAGTAACATCATGAAGAAGGTAGAGGCTTGTGTAGAGCAAAAGACAAGAAAATTGGAAGAACGCTGTAAACAACTAGAGGAAAGGGCAAACAAATTAGAAGAAAACAATAAAGCCCTGCAAGAAAACAATAAAGTCCTGGAAGAAAACAATAAAGTCCTGCAAGAAAGCAATAAAGTACTGGAAGAAAACAATAAAGCACTGAAAGAAAATCATGAAAAAGCAATGAAACAAACAAAGGAAACAGTCCAAGAACTGAAAAGGGAAATTGAAAAAATAAAGAAGACACAAACAGAGGGAATGCTGGAAATAGAAAACCTGAGTAAAAGATCGGGAACTTCAAATGCAAGTATAACCAACAGAATGCAAGAGATAGAAGAGAGGATTTCTGGCATCGAAGATACAGTAGAAGAAATAGTTTAATCAGTCGAAGGAAACACTAAAGCCAACAAAATCACGAACCAAAATGTCCAAGAAATTTGGGACACCATGAAAAGACCAAACCTATGAATTATAGGGATAGAAGAAGGTGAAGAATACCAACTCAAAGGCACAGAAAATATATTCAACAAAATTATAGAAGAAAACTTCCCAACTTAAAGAAGGAAATGCCTATGAAGAAGCCTATAGAACACCAAACATACTAGACCCCCCAAAAAAGTCCCCTCGACACATAATAATTAAACAACTAAATTTACAGAATAAAGAAAGAATATTAAGAGCAGCAAAGGAAAAAGGCCAAGTGACCTATAAAGGTAAACCCATCAGAATAACACCCGATTTCTCAATGGAGACTTTGAAAGCCAGAAGGACCTGGACAGATGTAATGCAGACACTAAGAGACCATGGATGTCAGCCCAGACTAATATACCCAGCAAAACTTTCAATCATGATAGATGGAAGGAACAAGACATTCGAGACAAAGCCAGATTTAAACAATACCTATCCACAAACCCAGCCCTACAGAAAGCACTAGAAGGAAAATTCCAACCGAGGGCAGTCAGATACACACTCAAAAACACAGGCAATAGATAAAGCCACAAAAATAAACCCCAAAGAAGAGAAGTACACACACACTACCACCAAAAATAACAGGGTTGAAGAATCACTGGTCATTAATATCCCTTAATATCAACGGACTTAATTCACCTATAAAAAGACATAGACTTACAGAATGGATACGAAAGCAGGACCCATCTTTCTGCTGCATACAAGAAACACATCTCAAATTCAAAGACAGACACTACCTAAGAATAAAAGGCTGGGAAAAGACCTTCCAATCAAATGGTCTTAAGAAACAAGCAGGGGTAGCCATCCTGATATCCAACAAAATAGACTTCAAACTAAAATCAATCAAAAGAGATCAAGGAGGACATTACATACTCCTCACAGGAAAGATCCACCAAGATGAAGTTTCAATTCTGAACATTTATGCCCCAAACACAAGGGCACCCACATATGTAAAAGAAACATTACTAAAGCTTAAACCACATATAAAACCCCACACATTAATAGTGGGAGATCTCAAAACCCCACTTTCACCACTGGACAGATCTCCCAAATTGAAACTTAACAGAGAAATAAAGGACTTAACTGATGTCATGACCCAATTGGACCTAATAGATATCTACAGAACATTCCATCCTAACAAGAAAGAATATACCTTCTTCTCAGCACCCCATGGAACTTTCTCTAAAATCGACCACATACTTGGCCACAAAGCAAATCTCAACAGATACAAAACAATTACAATAACCTACAGTGTTCTATCAGACCACCATGGTTTAAAGTTAGATTTCAACAACAACAAAAACTACAGAAAACCTACAATCTCATGGAAACTGAATAATGCTCAACTGAATCACCAATGGGTTAAGGAAGAAATAAAGAAAGAAATTAAAGACTTCCTAGAGATCAATGAAAATGAAGACACCACATACCCAAACTTATGGGACACTACGAAAGCAGTGTTAAGAGGGAAATTCATAGCACTAAATGCCCACATAAAGAAGTTGGAGAAATCCCACACTAGTGAATTAACAGCACACCTGAAAGCTCTAGAACAAGAAGAAGCAAAGTCTCCCAGGAAGAATAGACACCAGGAAATTATCAAAGTGAGAGGTGAAATTAATAAATTAGAAACTAAGAGAATAATACAAAAAATTAATGAAACAAAGAGTTGGTTCTTTGAGAAAATCAACAAGATAGACAAGCCCTTAACCAAACTAACCAAAAGACAGAGAGAGAGAATTCAAATCAACAAAATCAGAAATGAAAAGGGGGACACAACAACAGACATTGAGGAAATCCAGAGAATTATAAGGTCATATTTCAAAAACCTCTACTCCACAAAACTAAAAGAAATGGACATTTTTCTGGACAGGTACCACATACCTAAGTTAAATCAAGACCAGATAAACTATTTAAGTAGTCCAATAACCCCTAAGGAAATAGAAACAGTCATTAAAAGTCTCCCAACCAAAAAAATCCCAGGACCAGATGGTTTCAGCACAGAATTCTACCAGATCTTCAATGAAGAGTTAATACCAATACTCTCTAAATTGTTCCACATAATAGAAACAGAAGAAACATTACCGAACTCCTTCTATGAGGCTACAATTACCCTGATTCCTAAACCAAACAAGGATGCAACAAAGAAAGAGAACTACAGACTGTTCTCCCTCATGAACATTGATGCAAAAATACTCAATAACATACTGGCAAACAGACTCCAAGAACACATCAGAACAATTATCCACCATGATCAAGTAGGCTTCATCCCAGGGATGCAAGGGTGGTTCAACATATGAAATCCGTCAATGTAATTCACCATATAAACAAACTCAAAGAAAAAACCACATGATCATCTCACTAGATGCAGAAAAGGCATTTGACAAAATCCAACACCCCTTCATGATAAAAGTCTTGGAGCGATCAGGAATACAGGGAACATACCTAAACATAATGAAGGCAATTTACAGCAAGCCAACAGCCAACATCAAATTAAATGGAGAGAAACTCAAAGCAATTCCACTAAAATCAGGAACGAGGCAAGGCTGTCCACTCTCCCCATACTTATTCAATATAGTACTTGAAGTTCTAGCCAGAGCAATAAGACAACATAAGGAGATTAAGGGGATACAAATTGGAAAGGAAGAAGTCAAGCTTTCCCTATTTGCAGATGACATGATAGTATACTTGAGTGACCCCAAAGATTCCACCCAGGAATTGATAAAGCTTATAAACACCTTCAGCAACATAGCAGGATACAAGATCAACTCAAAAAAATCAGTAGCCCTCCTATATACAATGGACAAAGAAGCTGAGAAGGCAATTAGAGATACATCACCCTTTACAATAGCCACAAATGACATAAAATACCTCGGGGTAACACAAACCAAGCAAGTGAAGGACCTATATGACAAGAACTTTAAGTCCCTGAAAAAAGAAATTGAAGATGTCAGAAAATGGAAAGATCTCCCATGCTCATGGATAGGCAGGGTTAACATAGTAAAAATGGCAATCTTACCAAAAGCAATTTACAGATTCAATGCAATCCCCATCAAAATACCAACACAATTCTTCACAGACCTGGAAAGAATAATACTCAACTTCATATGGAAAAACAAAAAACCCAGGATAGCCAAAAGAAACCTGTACAATAAAACAACCTCTGGAGGCATCACAATCCCTGACTTCAAGCTCTACTATAGAGCTACAGTAATGAAAACAGCTTGGTATTGGCATAAAAACCGACATGTGGACCAATGGAATCGAATTGAAGACCCTGATATTAACCCACACACCTATGAACATATAATTTTTGACAAAGAAGCCAAAAGTGTACAATGGAAAAAAGAAAGCATCTTCAACAAATGGTGCTGGCATAACTGGATATCAACATGTAGAAGGCTGCAAATAGATCCATATCTCTCACCGTGCACAAAACTTAAGTCCAAGTGGATCAAGGACCTCAACATAAATCCAGCTACTCTGAACCTGCTAGAAGAGAAAGTAGAAAGTAGTCTTGAACGCATTGGCATAGGAGATCGCTTCCTAAATATAGCACCAGTAGCACAGACACTGAGACAAACAATCAATCAATGGGACCTCTTGAAACTGAGAAGCTTTTGTAGAGCAAAGGATACAGTCAACAAGGCAAAGAGACAGCCTACAGAATGGGAAAAGATCTTCACCAACCCCACATGTGACAGAGGACTTTTATCCAGAATATATAAGGAACTCAAGAAATTAGACATCAAAAAGACCAACAGTCCAATTGAGAAATGGGCTTTAGAACTAAACAGAGAATTCTCAACAGAGGAAACTCAAATGGCTGAAAGACATTTAAGGAATTACTCAACATCCCTAATCATCAGGGAAATGCAAATCAAAACAACTCTGAGATACCACCTTACGCCCATCAGAATGGCTAAGATCAAAAACACTGAAGACACTTTATGCTGGAGAGGATGTGGAACTAGGGGAACTCTCCTCCACTGCTGGTGGGAATGCAAGCTTGTACAACCACTTTGGAAATCAATATGGCGCTTTCTTAGAAAATTGGGAATCAATCTCCCCCAAGATCCAGCTATACCACTCCTGGGCATATACCCAAGAAATGCTCAATCATACCACAAGAGGACTTGCTCAGCTATGTTCATATCAGCATTGTTTGTAATAGCCAAAACCTGGAAACAACCTAGATGCCCTTCAACTGAAGAATGGATAAATAAATTGTGGCACATATACACAATGGAATACTACTCAGCAGAGAAAAACAATGACATCATGAGGTTTTCAGGCAAATGGATGGATCTAGAAAAAATCATCCTGAGTGAGGTAACCCAGACTCAGAAAGACAAATATGGTATGTACTCACTCACAGGAGGATACTAGATGTGGAACAAGAATGACTGGACTGCTACTCACATCACCAGTGACGCTACCTAGAAAACAGGACCCCAAGAAAGACACGGGGATTACCCAATAATGGAGAAATGGATGATATCTACGTGAATAGCCTGGACATGATTGGGAGCAATGAACGGCGAGAGTCGAGGAAAAGAGAGCAGGGGAATCCACCTGGATCAAGAACAGAGAGGGAGAACAAGGAATAGGAGACCATGGTAAATGAAGACACATGAGAAAAGGAAGAAACAAAGTGCAAAAGAGGCCCACAGAAATCCACAAAGATACCCCCACAAAAGACTGCTGGCAATGGCCGAGAGACAGCCGAGACTGACCTACTCTGGTGATGGGATGGCCAAACACCCTAATAGTTGTGCCAGAAACCCCATCCAAGGACTGAGGAATCCGGATGCAGACATCCACAGCTAGGCCCCCGGGTGGAGCGCTGGGAGTCTAATTAGCGAGAAAGAGGAGGGTTTATATGAGCGAGAATTGTTGAAACCAAGGTTGGATAAAGCACAGGGACAAATAGTCAAATGAATGGAAACACATGAACTATGAACCCCCAAATGGATCAGGCCCTCTGAATAGGTGAGGCAGTTGATTGGCTTGATCTGTTTGGGAGGCATCAAGGCAGTGGTACCAGGACCTGGGCTTGCTGCATGAGATAACTGTTTGAAACCTGGGACTTATACAGGGACACTTGGCTCAATCTGGGAGGAGGGGACTGAACCTGCCTGGACTGAGTCTATCAGGTCGATCTCAGTCCTCGGGGGTGGCCTTGATCTCTAGTTGGTGGGAATTGGAGGTGGGCTGGGGGGGGAAGGGGAGGGGGACCAGGAAGGGGGAGAACAAGGGAATCTGTGTCTGTTATGTAGAATAGTATTGTAAAATAAAAGAAAAAATAAAATAAAATAAACAAAATATAAAATAAAATGCTGAGCAGAAATGTAAGTTTATAAAGGTCATATTTCATCTTAGGCCATTTAAATGAAGTTTCAAAGTCTCTATAAAAACATTTTTATTTCTTTTGCACAAAAGTCCCAGAATAAAAATTACTTAAAGTTTGTTGTAATTTTTTTATGTTTAAAATGTTACAAGGATTGCTTTAATTTGAGATTCCATGAAGCATATTGGAGTTAATTTATAATGTATAACAAACCACTAATAAAAGAAGCAAATATTTGTTGATGCATCTCTCCAAGTTTCAGAGCTAAAGAGATGAAGCTGAGGTCAAAAACCCTTGTAGAGGACCTGAGTTCAGTTCCAAGACACAAAGCAGGGGCCTTACAGCACATGTAACTGGAACTGTTTGGGAACCAATGTGCTCTTCTGACCTCTTAAGGAACTGTACACAGAAATATGGAAACACACACACACACACACACACACACACACACACACACACACACATACACACACACACAGACACTCACACACTACAACTACCTCCACTACTATTACCACTACTAATACTTCTATCACCTAATATCTAAAAAAAAAACCTCTACAATTCAATAACAGGATTTATTTGATGACAACACTCAGTCATTCACATGTACAAGAACAGGAAAATAAACCACACTCTCCATATATTTTTTTTTAAGTTTTAAGAATTTATTCCCATGGAAACATCCCTGGAGGGAAACCGGCCATTTTCTCCTGGAATACTTTATCAAAGGCTTCAGCTTGGGCTACTGTAAAGTGATTCTTCCAGTCCCCAGTCGTGCCTAGAAAATGTGAAGCAGACACATAGATGGGTTAATGATGATCTCAACACTGCTCTCAGTCCTTCCTTCACATGCTCTTACCATCTGCTTGACAAGGACCACAGAGTTAATAAAGGGAAATACCAGTGACTTCCTGTAGAATACATCTAATTCCCTTGAAATAATTTACATAAGTCTTCTACCTCTGTGGCAATAATCTTCCCCCTTCTGCTATCTCATATCAACTACATACTCTAAGGGCTTCCACACCAGCTCTACCATTTAGATGTTCAGATTATTCCTGATTCCCACTACACCTGTTTCCATCACACCGTCTAATCCAACAGTTTCTTATCTCAATTATCCAAACAGGTTTCAATTCTTCTTTCTAAATTTTAGTGTTTACTTGTAAAAGTTCTGCAAAACATGCAAGCAACTTTTAAAAGATCTTTTAAAATTAAGTTTAATCATATGTGTGTATAGGTCCACATGAATGCAGCTTCCTGCAGAGCTTTGAAGTATCAGATCCCCTTGAGCAGGAGATACACACTGTTGTGAGCTACATGTCAATCATCTTGATGCTTTCATCAGGTGCAGGAGACCCAGATAACTGCCAGCTGAGAACATCCCAAGATTTCTGTTTTCAATCAGCATGGTGTCTGGTAATGCATCAAGACATATGTGATCTTTTTACCACATCTTTTTACCAGTCTTTGGTTCTCACCGCTGCATTCTAGTATGTCTTTAGGTTTGACATTAGAGGTGACAAATTGTGCAACTGCTCTCATTGAACTGTGTGTTCCTTCTTTCTAGAGTGCTGATGTCCTCCATATACTCACTTCCTGTTCTTTGGTTTCCTAATTTATGCCACTGTGACCACCTCTTCCTAACTTCCCTCCATGTAGAGCTCTGCAGGCCCAACTTGCTGTACTTTATTTCATAATTATGACACTTGGATGAATTTCCTTTTTGTAAAGAAGCCTGAAATATGTATCTAATATCTTTAAAAAGTAAAATGTTTCTTTCATCACCAAAGGCTTCATTCATCAAATCATATCAGACAAATATACCATACTCAGTATGGAATTGTTGAAAGCATTCATGAATAAGTGAGGAAGGCACTGGCCTTGTTTCCATTTTGCTGATGAGGAAAAAATTAGCCTTGAGATGTTACCCAGCATGATGGTGATGGGTATGGACTTGAAGCCAAAAATACTGACAGTAGAAGTCATGGTTTTCCTTATCACATTGTATTCCTTATGTATCATATAAGTTAACTTTAAATTCCCAGTGGTATTATTAAAGAAAATATATGCTGTTCAGAATTAAATGATAATTATTGATACACCATATTCAAATAATATGCCACTAATTGATATGACCATAAGAGTGTCATCTGTTAAGATGGGAATCTATCAGTATCAATTGCTACTCTCAGCTTTGTTATTTTCTTCATCATTAGAACAAGTTTCTTTATTGTTTCTCACAGCACTCCTGGCTCTTGAGCAGTCAGACTGGATGCCCAGCTACCAGAATGTCAGTAAATTCAATACGACTGCCCACTTGGATTGAATCAGTCCAGATGGGAGAAGTGCATCTTCTAAGCCTATATTTCTCTTCATTTGTTCTTTCTAAAAATCTCCTCAAACTCTGGAATGTCAGAGGACAGGATAAGCCTAATTCTTGGTGGGTTAACTCTTGTTGGAAAGGAACATCCTCATAGTTCCAGAGACTGCAATTCTCACAAAAAAATCTTGTCCAGTCTTCCATGGTTTTTATTGGCCAGCAGATAATTGGCTTCTCTCTAGGTCTTCTTTCCTGTGTGTCTCAGATTAATGCCTTCTAAGAACACCAGTAAAAAATGATTTATGGCTAAAGCACTCTGATTAGAAAACATCCACTGTGAAGTAATGAGGTCCAAAACCTTTGAAGCTTGTCAGAAGATGTTTGCTTCCTCATGTCTTCATTGTGACAATATCTTAATAAAAGTTCTGTCACCTAAACAGTGGATGAATGGGAATGACCATCTCTTCAGTCTGTATTTCATGTAGTATCTAAATATGGAATCATAATGACCAAAATTGTTTGTAGATAATTATTGCTTGAAGCTTAAAACCAGATTCATCCCAACTAGCCAGATGATTAAGTCTCCCAGGTAAAGAGTAGCTCTTCAATCTGGGTGGTGGTGGTGCACACCTTTAATCCCAGCACTCAGGAGGCAGAGGCAGGCAGATCGTTGTGAGTTTGAGGCCAGCCTGGTCTAGAGAGGGAGATCCAGGAAAGGTGTAAACTACACGGGGAAACCCTGTCTCAAAAGACCAAAAAAACCAGTAGTTCTTCAGAGTAGCTCTCTAGAGGCAAGAAAAGGTATTTCTCTTGGGTCCTGAGAAAAGCAACTAAAGGACAGTGAAAATAGGTCTAAAGAATTCCTCCCACTTAAAGCCAGTCTAACAGTTAGCAAAGCTTTTCATGCATTATGACTTAGGGAATTAAGCATCTAATGGTAAGTAATGAAATTAATTTTAGAATTAATCTTTGATCACTCATACCTTCAAGATTCAAAAAAGGAACCGATCTGATGTAGTAATTGAAAAGACCAACATTATCTTCAGAGATGGTATTCTTTCAAAAGTGTTTCCCAGATATCCATCTCAGCAACCTCTATTATGAAGTCATGAATCAGGGTGGGGTGAGTAATGAAGTTGGTCTCCTCTTAAATGATCTCACTTCCAGTGGGACTCATGGCTTACAATGAGTGTGAGTAGAAGAAAAATAATTCCCCTGAGTAAAAGTTATCTTTAAATGCAGAAGATACGGATGTCATATATAATCATTATGATAAGTTACAAAGGACTTACAGAGTCACATCAAGTTTTTTTGACAGAATTAACATATATGATACATGAAAAATACTCTGATTTGGAGATACTTAACTAAAATCCCATTGTGGTCTCATCCTAGAAAAATCTACACGGAAAAGAGGAAATGACAGTTGTCTTCATAGAATTGTGTCCTTAATTCTATTGTGTCTGCACCATTGTGTTTCTGACAAAACTTTTACTTGTTAGTTTCCATAGCCTTTCCCTATTAAAAAAGACATTTCATTCCTTTTGTCATTTCATTAAAGCCTTTCATGTATACATACTGTTTCACCTCTGCCAAATTCTAATTCATTACAGGAAATCCAAGAATGGGCAACATCTCTTCTTATGTCGGACCTTCAGATCTAGTACAGACAACTCTGTCTCCACAGAGTCTGGAGCACAGCAGTCTGAGGTTATCTGTCAATAGCAGTGGATTCTCCAGGGATCTCACTCCATAGTTTATAGATGACCATATTCTTGAAGTGACATGTATGTGTGCTCAAAGCTGAGCCCAAACATCCTCTTGTGAGGACACCAGGAATATTGAATTAAATGTAATCTGCTAACCACTTTAACTTACTTAACTATATGTATACTCCTGATGTCCTTATATTCTAGGACATGATCCTTACAATCTAGAGTGGAGGAGGATTAAAGTTTAAGGCTGAAGCATGTCAATTATTGGGAGAAGAAAATTAAACACATAATAACACTTCCTTCACTTCTACCCATTTTCTTTACTTGTCCCCAAAGACCTGACGTCTGATTCATTCCTTCTTCAATGTCAAGCCTCATCTCACCAATTATTTGTTAATTAGGTAAAGGTGACACTCCAGGTGTGATTCTTTCTGGCAAAATTGCTCCTCAACTTTACAGCTGTGAAACCACACCTGAAATCTGCTCCCAGCATAGAGAGGTAGCACAGACATAGAGAAGATGGACATTCCCATTCCTGGAGAGGCATTCAGAACAAACTGAGTAGCCCTGAGCCTGAAGCAATCCAAATTTAGGTTGGTAAATACCATCAGGTGTAACACTGGTGAATAATTTGCTTAGTCTTTATGGGGTCTATACTTAGCCTGGTGTGGGACAGCAATCTTGGCATGTTCAACATCTTTTCCAGCCATGAATGGAAGTGTTTTCTGTGATTATCATTGCGAATATATCTTTGGTCCCATGCACTATGTGTTTTCTTTAGATTTCTAAGATACAGGGAGCCTTCCTAAGCCACATTGCAACATGTCTACCCTTTCATTTCCATTTAGGGTATTGGACACAAACATATGCAATCCCAAGACCCTCTCCCTGAAGAAATTAATTTTTCAGAGCTACTGAAGCCCACATCATCACCATGAAATGACTCTTCTGTGAGAAACTATGATGTAATGAGCAATGACTTCTGAAACATTCCCAACTCTTTCCTAGAGTCTCACTGGAACAACAAGCCCTCCACACGTCCTGACATCATTTAAAGCTCAAAAGCTTCTTCACCTTTTCTCAAGAGAACCAAACCATTAGAAGCCACATTTTCAGGGACAAGGCTAAAATTGGACATTTTATTTTCTTTCATGGCTTGGAAGGAGCTGTACTTGAGGACCATATCCAGCTCATCTGGCTCTAATTTCTTTCCTAGGAAGTCACAAATCTTCTTTATGATGCTCTTTGTGTCCTAAAAGAAGAAACAAAAATGAAGGTAATCAACAGAAAGCTCTGAGAGAACATATGCAGAGAAGGGAACTATGGATGGAGGATGAAAAGGGGATGTTAAGAAAGAAATGGCAACATGAGATGAGAAAGCATTGAAAAGGGTTTAGGAAAGATACAGGAAATGTTGAGAGGGTAGGAGTTCCACAGTATTTGTATATTGAGTGGGCTTGCAATGTTACTGATCTATAGCCCCAAAAGACAGAGGCTAGAATTTCTTCTATCAGGGAGAGGATATTAGAGACAAGGTCTCATAAAATCGATCTGTTCTCAAACATACTTCTTAGTGGACAAATTTATTGAACGGCTGATCCTCCTGCTTCCATATCTGTAGTGATGTGTCCACATGTGTGTGACAACCCACCCACTAAATATACTTGGGATGTTTCTTCTAGAGAGATGATCTCACAATGGAGCCCTGTCTGGTGGGATGAAAGTTGCTCTGGAGACCAGACTGACCTCAAGCTCAAAGAGGTCAGAGATCCACCTACATGCCTTTGCTACCTAAGTGCTGGCATTAAAGGTGTGCACCACCATACCCAACCTGCCCTGTGATGTTCAAAGAGACTTATATAAATAATTCTAGACAATGATCCATGGAAAAGAAGAAAATGTGCACAAAGAATTTAGAGAGGTTAATGTTTACACCATGTAAAACTGCACCCTATGGGTAAATGCAAATAATAGTTTTACACTTTCATAAGACTGAGCTCAATAATTATTACTTGGGGGTACTTCTGGGAGATATTAGTTTGTTTTGAGTTTTACCTCATGCTGTAACTCAGAAGGGCATCAAATTCACAGTCTTCCTGCTTCAGATACCCATGTTCTGGAATTACAATTGTGAACTACCACACCTGGTTTAATAAGAAATAGTCACAAGAAGGTGCAGTCTTGGATTTTGCTTTGAATTCCAGCTCTTTTTCGGGAGGCCTAAAGGTATTATTGTCTGAAAACTTTTACATATTTTATCACAGATTCAGTTAATATTTCATGGGAAGGTAAAATCCATGGCAATAACAGAAAAAAAATGTGTTGAATGGTTGGACAGAAAACTCATGGGAAACCGCACTACCATGCAGCAGAGACATCTTAGTAAGGAAGCTTCCTGGGGAATATTGAATTTTATGATGAGAAAGTAAAAGATTTTACAGAAGACAAAAGAGTCTTTTGTATTGCTACTTATATGGAAACTATTCCTGCATAATACCATTAAGAGATCAAATTCCTTTTGAATAATCTAATTGTCTTGTTTTTGACGCTCCTTAATGTTTTTCATTAAAAAACATTTTTTGACTCCTGCCAGGGAAGCAGATAGGCTGATTGTAGATATTTATCTTTCACTGTGCTCCTCCAGATCCAATTCCTCAGTCTCATGCCCAGTTATGCCACAGAAAATCTGTGGTGACCCACCCACACACACACCTAGAGTGGATTCCACAGATCTTCTAACCTTAGTGCTGCAATTCATTGCACTATCCCAACATCCAACTCCAACAGGCCCTCATTGTGAAACCAAAGACCATTCTGGCCAGGGTGGAGGTAAGCCAACTACAGATCTTCACCTCCCCCTCCTTCCTTTAAGTCTAATCCCCCAGGGTTACCCCCAGCTCTGTAGCAGAACACCTGCCTCAGCCACCCACATCCCTAGTGGATCTTCCAGACCCCTCCTAACACCCCAACACCAATGCATTGATTTGTTCCACACCTCAACTCCATCAAGCATTCCCTACGAACCCAAAGACCAAGCTGGGCATGGAAGCAGTTAGGCTAAATGCAGATCTTCACATCTCTCTTTGTTCATTCAAATCCAGTCTCCTAGTCTTCTTCTCAGCTCTATGTAGAACACCTGCTACAGTCTTCCTCCACCAAATGCCCTTGTTTCACATGGATAACACAAGTCTCAAGTTCCAAAGTTCATTCTCCTTACTCACTGTTTTGTCCTAGCAAATCCTAAAATCCAGAGGACACTCCCTAAGCACCTGCAGGCCACTCTAACCAGGAAAGCAAATAAGCTAACTGCAGATCTTCATCTCTCCCTCCATTCTTCCAAGTCCATTCCTCAGTCTCATTCACAGCTTTATATCGAACCTTCTGCTGTGGCCTGACCTCACTCAGTGGCCCCATTCTCAGGTGACTAACTAAGCAGCTTCTGTGGAAAACTCTGCTCCCTTCCCTCCTGTGGAATTTCTTATGACCCGCTCGTAGACCATCCCCATTCCTAAGTTTTAGCTTTCTATATCTGGAAACATTTTACCTAGAATCCCCAGTGACCACACTTATCAGGATCCCAGAAGAATTTCATAGTTGGCAACACACAGCCACCACACTCTCCTAAGTACCAGACAGAGCAACAAAAATAAGGAAGGAAGCATGAACCCAACAAAGACAAGACCAGATCTCAGCATGTAGAATTATAATTTTCCCAATCCCAGATGCCTAGATGCCAACCTAAGAGCACAGTCAATAACATCCAGGACAGTATGTTTTCACTAGAGCCCAGAAACCATACTAGAACAGGCCCTGCATATTCTACCATAGATACAGAATAAGAAACTGACCCTAAAATAGCTTGTATGGAGATGATAGAGGTCCTTAAAGAGGAAAAGAGTAAATATCATAAAGAAATCTATGAAAACACAAGTAGTGGAAGGAAATGAATAAATCATTCAAGACCTGAAAGTAGAAATAAAACCAATCAAGAAAACTCGAATTGAAGGAAATCTGAAAAAGAAAAACTTAGGAACTCAAACAGGAACCTCATATGTGAGCTTCATGAATACAATACAAGAAATAGATGAGAGACTCTCAGGCATTGAACAAAAAAATAGAAGAAATGGATACATTTGTCAAAGAAAGGGTTAAATCTAAAAAAAAAAATACCCATCACAAAACATTCAGGATATCTGAGAAACTACAAAAAGAACAAGTGTAATAATAAGAAAAGAGGAAGAAGATGAAAACCCAGGTCAAAGGCACAGAAAATATTTTCTACAAAAAAAATTTCTCTAACCTAAAGAAGGAGATGCCTATCAAAGTAAAAGAAGCATACAGAACACCAAACAGGCTGAATCATGGAAGGAAGTGCCTACAGAATGAAATAATTATTAAAAAATCTAAACATAGAGGGCAAGTTATAGATGAATAGTTAAGTGCTGCAATGGTAGGATCAAGTGGGGAGGGTGAAAGGAGAGAGACTGGGAGGAGGGACTTTGAGGAGATACAGCTAAAATTAAGGGACATTTGAGGAAACATATGCAACCTAGTATAGTAGTAATCTCTTTATTTATAAGAATTAATACACACAGATATATGTATGTATGTATGTATGTATACATTGTGTGTGTGTGTTTGTGTGTGTGTGTGTGTGTGTGTGTGTGTGTGTGTGTGTGTGTGTGTATAAGGACCATCTAAACAATATAACCTAATAATGGGGGATATGGTATTGCAAATGGCCATCTCTTGTCACCAAAGGAATTTTCTATTACTGAGATTAGTTTACACCTAACTGAGTTATTGGCCAAAGAGATCTCATGGGAACTCCTAACAATGCAGCCTTTATACCTTTATAACTCATTGAACACGGAGATGCTCAGCTGAAGACTACATAGAGTTTTCATCCCTACTTTCCAGCATCTTTGTTACAAGAGTGTACTTTGCACACTATCAAAAGAGAAATGGAAACATGAAGCCAGCCACAAATCCTTTGATCTACAATGGTGTTTGCTGCGGAGCAATCCTTTTCTACACTATGAATGTGTATTACTCACATTGGTTAATAAAATGCTGACAGGCAGGTAGCTGGGCAGCAAGTTATATGGGAAAAAGAAACTGAGAATGATAGGATGAAGAAGAGTGGAGTCAGGAGAGATGCCAGCCAGCTACCCAGGAAGCAAAACATGCTAGAAGACAGGTAGAGCCACAAGCCACATGGCATTACATAGATTAATAGAAATGGTTAATTTAAATGTAAGAATGAACTGATAACAAGCCTAAACTATCAATTGAACATTTATAACTCATATTCAGCCTCCAAGTCGGTTCTTTGGGAGTAGGCAGTTGGGATAGGTAATGTCCCTTTATATATAATATTACAAGGTGTGGCTGAAATTTCCCCCATAAAACCTGACAAAGCACAAAAAAGGATCCTAGAGTCCCACCCCCTCACCAAGACAACCATCCCCTGTGGCACTAGTGACCACTGGAGCCATAAGCCCACCCTGGACCAATTAATTGGAAACAGGTAAGGCCTCATCTCAGACTGTGTAGACTAGGTCCCTATCCCCTAAGCCACTGGGGCACACCCTGTGCCCCTCCCCCAAGCCATTGGAGCCCTAGAGACCATCCAGCTGCCTCTTCCCCTGCCCCTCACTGAGAAAACACACCCCTGTGACACCAGTGAAAAACAGAGACATAAGCCCACCATGCACCAATTGGGAACGGAAAGCAGGTCCCACTCTGCACCAATTGGGAATAGCTGTTCTCTGAGACAGAGCCTTCTGGTGCTCACTAGACTAAGATCTGCTCCCAGAGAAACAGAATCCATCAGAACAGATTGGACCAAGAGCCCAGATTAGATCAAGAGCTCCCATTAGACCAAGAGTATCATTTGGACCAAAAGATGATCCCTCAGACACAGATAAAACTTGCACAGAGTGAACAAAGATATGGGTACATGCCAGTGCAAAAATACATTCAACAACATAAAAAACAATATGGCACCAACAGAACCTAGTGGTGCTACATCCGCAAGACCTGAACATCACAAAGCAGAAGAAACAGATGAAATCGACCTTAAAAATAACCCTAAGATGACTAGACTGCTACTCACAACTCCAGAGAGGCTACCTAGTAAGGAAGACCCTAAGAAAGACACAGGGATTGCCCAACAACAGAGAAATGGATGAGATCTACATGAGCAAACTGGACATGGGGGTGATGAAGGGCAAGGGTCAGGGGACAGAGAGATTGGGGGAGTGGGAGATCCCAGTTGGACTAGAACAGAGAGGGAGAACAAGGAAAGAGATACCATGATAAATGAAGACCTCATGGGAATAAGAAAAAGCAAAGTGCTAAAGGGGTCCCCAGAAATCCAAAGATACTTTCACAATAGACTACTGGCAATGGTCGAGAGAAAGCCCAAACTGACCTACTCTGGTGATTGGATGGCCAAACACCCTGTCATGATAGAACTCTCATCCAATGGCTGATGGAAGCAGATGCAGAGATCCATGGCCAGGCCCCAGGTGGAGCTCCAGATGTCCAATCGGCAAGAGAGAGGAGGGATTGTATGAGCAAGAATTGTTGAGACCATGATTGGAAAAAGCACAGGGACAAATAGCCAAACTAGTGGAAACACACGAATTATGAACCAATAGCTGAGGAGCCCTCATGGAATTGGATCAGGCCCTCTGATAAGTGAGACAGTCAATTAGCTTGAACTATTTAGGAGGCCCCCCAGGCAGTAGGACCAGGACCTGTCCCTAGTGCATGAGCTGGCTTTTTGGAACCTAGGGCCTACGCCGGGGCACTTTGCTCAGCCTGGGTGAAGGGAGGAGGAGACTGGACCTGCCTCGACTGAATCTACCAGGCTGAGCTGAATCCCCAGGAGAATCCTTGACTTGGAGGAGGTAGAAATGGGGGGAGGAGTTGGGGGGAGGAGGGCGGACAGGGGAATCCATGTAAAATTAAATTAATTATAAAATTTTATTTGAATTACACCTTTAAAAAGAAAATGAAAAATTCCATTAAAGAATTCAAAGAAGAGCTGGTGCTATTGGCTTTGTGTGCTGTGCTGTGAGCCCTGCTGCAGGGAGTTGAGCAGAAAGCATGGCTGACCTAGGAACCCCTGACAAGAATGCAGTGACCTATAATGATGTGCATGTCAACATCACTCAGGAAGAATGGGCATTGATGGATCCTTCACAGAGGAATCTCTACAAAGATGTGATGGTGGAGACCTATATGAACCTCACAGCTATAGGTTACAATTGGGAAGATCTTGAAGTTGAAGAACATTGTCAAAAGTCTCTAAAACATGGAAGGCATGAAAGACCTCATACCACAGAGAAATCCTATGAATATATAGGGTGTGGTAAAGCCTTTGTATGTCATAGTCATCCTCAAAGACATGAAAAAACACAAGCTGGAGAGAAATCCTATGACTATAATCAATGTAGTAAAACCTTTGCACAACACAGTAATCTTCAAAGGCATGAAACAACACACATGGTTAAAAAACCTTATAGATGTAATCAATGTGGCAAAACCTTTGCTTATTGGAAAGTTCTTCAATTGAATAGAAGAACACATACAGGGGAGAAACCCTATGAATATAATCAATGTGGTAAAGCCTTTGCTCATAACAGTGCCCTTCAATTGCATGAAAGAACACATACTGAAGAGAAACCCTATGAATGGTAATCAGTGTGGCAGAGCTTTTGCTCAACACTTTACTCTTCAAAGGCATGAAAGAACACATACTGGAGAGAAACCCTATGAATGTATTCATTGCCGTAAAGCCTTTGAATGTCCCAGTCATCTTCAAGTACATAAAAGAACACATATTGGAGAGAAACCCTATAAATATATTCAGTGCAGTAAAGCCTTTGCATGGCCCAGTCATCTTCAAGTACATAAAAGAACACATACTGGAGAGAAACCCTATCAATGTAATCAATGTGGTAAAGCCTTTGCACAGCCCAGTCATCTTTATGGACATAAAAGAACACATACTGGAGAGAAACCCTATGAATGTAATCAGTGTGGTAAAGCCTTTGTATGGCCCAGTCATCTTCAAGTACATAAAAGAACACATACTGGAGAGAAACCCTATCAATGTAATCAATGTGGTAAAGCTTTTGCACATAGCAGTTATCTTCAAGTACATAAAAGATCACATACTGGAGAGAAACCCTATGAATGTAATCAGTGTGGCAGAGCTTTTGCTCAACATAATACCCTTCAAAGGCATGAAAGAACACATACTGGAGAAAAACCCTATGAATGTAATCAATGTGGTAAAGCTTTTGCACATAGCAGTTATCTTCATGGACATAAAAGAACACATGCTGGAGAAAAACCCTATGAATGTAATCAATGTGGTAAAGCCTTTGCACATCCCAGTCATCTTCATGGACATAAAAGAACACATACTGGAGAAAAACCCTATGAATGTAATCAATGTGGTAAAGCCTTTTCTTTCTTTTCTTTTCTTTTCTTTTTTTTCTTTTTTTGGTTTTTCGAGACAGGGTTTCTCTGTAGCTTTGCGCCTTTTCCTGGAACTCACTTGGTAGTCCAGGCTGGCCTCGAACTCACAGAGATCTGCCTGGCTCTGCCTCCCGAGTGCTGGGATTAAAGGCATGCGCCACCACCGCCCGGCCGGTAAAGCCTTTTCAAAGCCCAGTCATCTTCAAAGGCATGAAAGAACACATACTGGAGAAAAACCCTATGAATGTAATCAGTGTGGCAGAGCTTTTGCTCAACATAATACCCTTCAAAGGCATGAAAGAACACATACTGGAGAAAAACCCTATGAATGTAATCAATGTGGTAAAGCTTTTGCACATAGCAGTTATCTTCAAAGACATGAAAGAACACATACTGGAGAAAAACCCTATGAATGTAATCAATGTGGTAAAGCCTTTGCACATCCCAGTCATCTTCATGGACATAAAAGAACACATACTGGAGAAAAACTCTATGAATGTAATCAATGTGGTAAAGCCTTTTCAAAGCCCAGTCATCTTCAAAGACATGAAAGAACACATATTGGAGAAAAACCCTATGAATGTAATCAATGTGGTAAAGCCTTTGCACAGCCCAGTCATCTTCATGGACATAAAAGAACACATACTGGAGAAAAAAAAACCCTATGAATGTAATCAGTGTGGTAAAGCCTTTGCTCATCACTCTCATCTTCAGAGGCATAAAAGAACACATACTGGAGTGAAACTATACAACTGTAATCAATGTGTTAAAGCCTTTGTCATCACAATGGTCTTCAATTTCATGAAAGAAAACATGATTGAGAAAAACCCTATGAATGTAAACAGTGTGGTAAAGTCATTTCACAGCCCAGTCATCTTAAAGTATTTTAAAGAACACATACTGGAGAGTAACCCTATGAATATAATCAATGTGTTAATACCTACTCACAACACAGAGCAACCATATAACGGTAAATCTTTTAGTGTGTAATTTATCTCTGCTGTGAATATCACTCTGTATAAATGAAATGTTGATTCGCCAGTAGCCCGGCAGGAAGTATAGGCGGAACAAGCCAAGAGAATTCTCGGAAGTGAAGGCTGAGGCAGAGAGGCACTGTCAGCCGCTGTGAGAAGTAACATATTAACATAATGGTAAGTCACAAGCCATGTGGCCACTTATAGATTAATAGAAATAGGTTAATTTAAGGTATAAGCACAGTTAGCAAGAAGTTTGGTCTAAGGGTAGATGATGTACTTTCAATGATTGTTGTTTTGTCAAAAGTGTAGGGAAAGGGGGCTGGGTAAAGAAACCCACAGTAACCCTGGGGCCCAGAATTAGGTAAAGATGATGCAGATAAGGCCAGTTTAAAAAAACACACACACACTTTGGCTCAAATCAGTGCCATCTCTGCCCCTGGCCAATTGACTTGTGAAACTAATCAACCACAAAACAGGATAATAGAATCCTGTCCCTAGGGCCCAGAACCAGGGAAAGAAACACAACTTATGTTTTGGATCTGAGCCAGAGAAATGAACCAAGGAAACATGCCCTGACTCTGATACTGGTGACAAAATAACACTCTTGGTCCCTAGAATCAGAGTCAGTGAAAGAAATATACCCTTCCCTTAAAGGTAGTGTCAAAAAGCCAAGAAAAAGCAAGTGAAAGAAAAATAATTTGTCCCTGTAATCAGGACCATCTCTGTCCTAGCCCATAAAACTGGCCAATCGCTGGGCAGAAAAAAAAACTGATTGGTTGATTCCATCTCTAAACATCCTATATAAACTGCCCTACCTCGTCAATTGAAAGTTGTCGTCTCCACCCTGGTAGAAGCAGTTACTCTCCTGGACTCCTCCTTCCCAATCAATAATCTAAAAGTGTTTTGGGTGTGAAGACCTGCATTCACCGGTGCACAGAAGAACCTTATTGGGATGTCCCAAGTTGGATTGAACAAGGTGGAGCTGAATAGAAGATCCTTGCTGAGATATCCCATAGTGGATTGAGCAAGGAGGAGCTGAACAAAAGAACCTTGCTGAGATGGCTCAAGTGGATAGAGCAAGGGGGAGCTGAACAGAAGGTCCTTGCTGAGTAGACAGAGCAAAAAAGCTGAAAAGTAACACTTTTCTCCTGAGCCAGAGGAAATTGCTACATTTTTGTAATTTCTTTGGCCAGAAAAGCAGGGATTTATTAGGAAGCCCCCTTAAATGGGTGCTGAGCAAAGCTTAGCTGTAGTGGCTCTCTGGGAGAGGAGCAGGATTGCTATATCCTACAGGGAGACCATGACCCATCACACCAGGTGTAGCCTGAAGAGTCAGGATATTTTCTGAAGAGTCAGGATACCCTTCCCTGCTGAAGCATTCCCAGGCCTGTCTTTCCTGAGAAGTCAGAAAATATTCCCTCCAGGGTTGGACTAAACAGCTCCAGGTGTCCAAGACACCTTCAGGGCAGAGTTATTGTTTTGAGCAGCTTGAGGTGTCTGGGATACCTTGCCCTCTAGGACTGAACTGTCTTATTGCAATTGCAGCTATCAGAGCTGTGCTAAGCAGCTCAAGGTGTTTTCTGACTCTCAGGAAGTCAGCACGCCTTTCCTCAGATTTGCAAAACTCATATTTTGGTGCCAAAATCTGGGACCAAACTCAGAGTTGTTGCAACCTATTTACTTACAAAAACATTTTAATGATGTTAATTTTAAAATACTTAATAGAGAATATACAAATTATTAAATACTTCATGTATGTATCCAAAGAAACACTTTCATCTATCTGGAAGAGATGTAATAATTTAAGTGAATCAGTAATCAACTGTATATTTCACAATAAAATTAATGTGCTATGAATATGTATACATTATTTAAAGTCTCATTTATCTTCATGTCCTCATATGTTATGCATTTGGCAATTCATCCCAAAGTATTGTCTTCTAAGGGAATTATCCAGAAATGCTAGATAATGTAATAGCAGTGAGATTTATTTTGTGGTGTCTACTTTTGTCCAACTTCATGTGGTAATCAACATAACATTACAGACTTGCACAAGAAAGATATTTCCACCACAGCTGTCTCAATGATGCTCAAATAAAATTAGTTATAATATTAAATTAATCAAATAGCATCTTTTCAGATTGTAAACATATTTTCCTTGAAAGATAATGCAAAGTAGGAGAAATTGAATGATAAATCCTATTTCCAAGTGAAAATGATATATTGCTATCTCTTTTGTTTTTCCTTTTATTGCATGTGAAATTATTTAGTTTACTCTGAGGACCAAACATTTGTTCATAGCAGTTTCTCAGATCAACAAATGAATGTGAGAGAATAGCTTGAATGTCAGTTATCAGTCATGGATATTATATGAATTCATGATATTCATATGTCAGTCTCCTGAGTACAAGTCAAAGGGTTGATGATTTACTTCCAATAATTATTTTCTCAAAATATTTTAACAATATTAATGTTAAAATACTTAATAGAGAGTATAAAACATTAAATACTTAGGTGTGTATCCAAAGAAACATTTTCATCTATCGGGAAGAAAATTAATAATTCAAGTTAATCAGTAACGAACTGACTATTTTATAATAAAACTTGATGTACTATGTATATGTATATATTATTTGAAGTTACATGCATCTTCATGTCCTCACCAGTTACCAGTTATTCATTTGGCATAATATCTTGCAGTATTGCCTTTTAAGTGTATTATAGAGGTACCAGATAATGTAATAACAGTGACATTTACTTTAAAAATCTGTGTGTGTGTGTGTGTGTGTGTGTGTGTGTGTGTGTGTGTGTGTGTGATATGTGACTATGAATTTTTAGGCCACAACAGAAGTGTGAAGAATAGAAGATAACTTTGTGGGGTCTACTTTTGTCCATATTCATATGATGAACCAGATGAAGTCACAGCCTGTACAACACAGACATTTCTAACAGAGCTGTCTCATTGATGCTGAAATAAGATAACCTGAAATATTAAAACAATAAAATATTTTTTTCTGATTGAAAACATATTTTCTTTTAAAGATAATGGAAAATAGGAGACATTGACTAATGAATACTATTTGTGAATAAAAACTAAAAAAAAAAAAAAAGAATTCAAAGAAAAGACAAACAAAAAATTGGAGGAAATCAATGAATCCCCTAAAGAAAGGCAAAAAAAGCAATTAAACAAGTGAACAAAAAAGTCCAAGATCTCCTCTTGAAACTGAGAAGCTTTTGTAGAGCAAAGGATACGGTCAACAAGGCAAAGAGACAGCCTACAGAATGGGAAAAGGTCTTCACCAACCCCACATGTGACAGAGGACTTTTATCCAGAATATATAAGGAACTCAAGAAATTAGACATCAAAAAGACCAACAGTCCAATTGAGAAATGGGCTTTAGAACTAAACAGAGAATTCTCAACAGAGGAAACTCAAATGGCTGAAAGACATTTAAGGAATTGCTCAACATCCCTAATCATCAGGGAAATGCAAATCAAAACAACTCTGAGATACCACCTTACGCCCATCAGAATGGCTAAGATCAAAAACACTGAAGACACTTTATGCTGGAGAGGATGTGGAACTAGGGGAACTCTCCTCCACTGCTGGTGGGAATTCAAGCTTGTACAACCACTTTGGAAATCAATATGGCGCTTTCTTAGAAAATTGGGAATCAATCTCCCCCAAGATCCAGCTATACCACTCCTGGGCATATACCCAAGAAATGCTCAATCATACCACAAGAGGACTTGCTCAGCTATGTTCATATCAGCATTGTTTGTAATAGCCAAAACCTGGAAACAACCTAGATGCCCTTCAACTGAAGAATGGATAAATAAATTGTGGCACATATACACAATGGAATACTACTGAGCAGAGAAAAACAATGACATCATGAGGTTTTCAGGCAAATGGATGGATCCAGAAAAAATCATCCTGAGTGAGGTAACCCAGACTCAGAAAGACAAATATGGTATGTACTCACTCATAAGAGGATGCTAGATGTGGAACAAGGATGACTGGACCCTAATAATTGTGCCAGAAACCCCATCCAAGGACTAAGGAATCTGAATGCTAGGCCCCGGGTGGAGCGCTGGGAGTCTAATTAGTGAGAAAGAGGAGGGTTTATATGAGCGAGAATTGTTGAAACCAAGACTGGATAAAGCACAGGGACAAATAACCAAATGAATGGAAACTCATGAACTATGAACCAAAGGCTGAGGGGCCCCCAACTGGATCAGGCCCTCTGAATAGGTGAGACAGTCGATTGGCTTGATCTGTTTGGGAGACATCTAGGCAGTGGTACCAGGTCCTGGGCTTGTCGCATGAGTTAGCTGTTTGAAACCTGGGACTTATGCAGGGACGCTTGGCTCAATCTGGGAGGAGGGGACTGGACCTGCCTGAACTGAGTCTATCAGGTCGATCCCAGTCCTCGGGGGAGACCTTGATCTGGAGGACGTGGGAATGGGGGTTGGACTGGGGGGAAGGGGAGGGGGGCAGGAAGGGAGAGAACAAGGGAATCTGTGGCTGTTATGTAGAACTGAATAGTATTGTAAAATAAAAGATAAAAGAAAAAAACAAATAGACTAGATACTGTAACTAATTCTTGATTGATAACTGTTCTATTATATGTAATTTTATTATGTTAAAATTAAAACCTTCCTTTTTGATTAGAAAGATAAAAAAAAGTCCAAGATCTGAAAACTGAAATAGAGGCAATAAAGAATATGCAAAGTGAGAGAAGGCTGGAAATGGAAAAATCCGAGTAAACAAACAGGCACTGCAGATGCAAGCATCAACAACAGAATGCAAGAGATGGAAGAGAGAACCTCTGGTGTTGAAGATACAATAGAAGAAATAGATTCATTTGCCAAAGAAAACACTAAAGCCAAAAAAGTCATAACACAAAACATCCAAGAAATTTGGGACACCATGAAAAGACCCAACCTAAGAAAAATAGGGATAGAAGAAGGAGAAGAATATCAATTCAAATGCACAGAAAATATATTCAACAAAATCATAGAAGAAAACTTTCACAACCTAAAGAAGGAAATGCCTATGAAGATACAAGAATTTTACAGTATACCAAATAGACTGAGTCAAAAAAATAAAGAACCTCACCACATAATAATCAAACCACTAAAAATACAGAATAAAGAAAAAATATTAAGAGCTGCAATGGAAAAGGGCCAAGTAAAATATAGAGGTAGACCCATCAAAATACCACCTTACTTCTCAGTGGAGACTCTGAAAGCCTGAAGGTCTAGGACAGACGTTATGCAGACACTAAGAGACCATGGATGCCAACCTAGACTATTATATCCAGCAAAACTCTTAATCACCATACATGGAGTAAACAAAATATTCCATAATAAAACCACATTAAACAATACCTATCCACATATCCACCCCTACAGAAAGCACTAGAAGGAAAAATCCATTCTAAGGAAATTAGATACACCCATGAAAACACAGGCAATATATAATCCCACACCAACAAATTCCAAAGAAGAGAAACACACAACACTACCAACAAAAAAAAAAAAACAGGAATTAACAATCACTGGTCATTAATATCCATTAATATCAATAGTCTCAATTCACCTATAAAAAGACACAAGGTAGTAGAATGGATATGAAAACAGGATCCATCCTTCTGCTGCAAACAAGAAACACACCTCAACTTTAAAGACAGGCACTACCTCAGAGGAAAAGGCTGGAAAAAGACTTTCCAATTAAATGGACTTAAGAAACAAGATGGAGTAGCTATCCTAAGATCTAATAAAATAGACTTCAAACTAAAATCAATCAAAAGAGGTCAGGAAGGACATTACATATTTATCACAGGGAAAATCCGACAAGATGAAGTCTCAATTCTAGAAAATTTATGCCCCAAATACAAGGGCACCCACATTTGTAAAAGAAACATTAATAAGGCTTAAATTACACATCAAATCTCACACACTAGTAGTAGGAGATTTCAACACACCACTCTCACCAATTGATAGATCTGCCAGACTGAAAGTTAACAGAGAAATAAGGGCACTTATAGAAGTTATGACTAAAATGGACTTAATAGATATCTACAGAACATTCCACCTTAACACAAAAGAATATACCTTATTCTCAGGACCCTATGGAACCTTCTCTAAAATTGACCGCATGCTCGGTCACAAAAAAATCTCAACAGATACAAAAACATTGAAATAACCTCCTGTATTTTATCAGACCACCATGGCTTAAAGTTAGAATTCAATAACAACAAAATTTACGGAAAGCCTACAGTCTCATGGAAACTGAACAATGCCTAAAAGATCAACAATGGGTCAAAGAAGAAATAAAGAAAGAGCCGGGTGGTAGTGGTGCACACCTTTAATCGCAGCACTCGGGAGGCAGAGGCAGGTGGATCTCTGTGAGTTCAAGGCCAGCCTGGGCTACAGAGAGAGTTCCGGGAAAGGTGCAAAGCTACACAGAGAAACTCTGTCTAGAAAAAAAATAAAAAAGAAGAAGAAAGGAAGGAAGGAAGGAAGGAAGGAAGGAAGGAAGGAAGGAAGGAAGGAAGGAAGAAAGAAAGAAAGAAAGAAAGAAAGAAAGAAAGAAAGAAAGAAAGAAAGAAAGAAAGAAAGAAAGAAAGAAAGAAAGAAATCATTTCCTAGAATTCAATGAAAGTGAAAAGTACAACATACCCAAACTTATGGGACACTTTGAAAGCAGAGCTAAAAGGAAAATTCATAGCACTAAAAACCCACACAAAGAAGATGGAGAAATTTCACACTAGTGACTTAACAGCACAGCTTTTGTAGGTTAAAGTACATAGTCAATAAGACAAAATGACAGCCTACCAAGTGGTAAAAGATCCCCCACATCTGAAAAACAGCTGATCTCCAAAATATGTAAAGAATTAAGGAAACTAGGCACCAAAATACAAAACAATCCAATTAGAAAATGGACTGCAGTGCTAAACAGAGAATTCTCAAAAGAAGAATCTCAAATGGCTGAAAGATATTAAAAGAATTTCTCAACATTCTTAGTCATCAGGGAAATGCAAATCAAAATGACTATGAAATATCATCTTATACCCATCACAATGGCTAAGATAAAAAACACTGATGACAGCTTATATTGGAGAGGATTGGAGCAAAAAGAACACTACTCCACTGTTGGTGGGAGTGCAAACTTGTACAGCCACTCTGGAAATCAGTATGGCATTTTCTGAGAAAATTGGGACTCAATCTTCCTCAAGACCCAGTTATATCATTCTTGGACATATACCCAAGGAATGCTCAATCTTACCACAAGGACACATGCTCAACTCTGTTCATAGCAGTATTATTCATGAGGTTTGCAGGCAAATGGATGGAACAAGAAAATATCATCCTGAGTGAGGTAACCCAGACTCAGAAGGACAAAGAGGATGTTTACTCAATCATAAGTGGATACTAGATATAAAGCAAAGGATAACCTGACTGCAACCTACAGCTTCAGGGAGGCTAGCTAGCAAGAAGTACCCTAGGAGGGATGCATGGATCATCAGTGATGAAGAAATAGATGAGATCTACATGAGCAAACTAGAGCTGAGGCGGGTAATGGAGGGCAACAGATGGGAGATGAGAACATAGGGGAACAGAAGGTTCAAGCTGGAACAGGGACAGAGTGGGAGAGCAATGAAAGAGATACCATGATATATGAAGACATCATGGGAATAGGGAGAAACAGGGTGCTTGGGAAGTTCCCAGTAATCCACAAGGATGACCCCACCTGAGACTACTGGCAAGAGTTGATAGGGTACCTGAACTGGCCTACTCTGGTGATCAAATGGGTGATTACCCTAATTGTCATCATAGAGCCTTCATCCACTGACTGATGGAAGCAGGTGCAGAGATCCACTTCCAGCAGCCAGGCCAAGCTCCAGGAGTCCAATTGATGAGAGAGAGCAGAGATTCTATGAGCAAGGGACATCGAGATCATGTTGGGGAGACATACAGAGATGGCCAGCCAAACTAGTGGGAACACATGAACTGTGCACCAATAGCTGAGGAGTGTAGGGAAAAGGGGCTGGCTAAAGAAACCCACCCTAGAACCTGGAAACAACCTAGATGCCCATCAATGGAAGAATGGATGGAAAAAATGTGGTACATATACACAATGAAGTACTACTCAGCAGAGAAAAATAATGAAAGCATGAAATTTGCAGGCAAATGGATGGAACTAGAAAAAATCATCCCGAGTGAGGTAACCCAAACCCAGAAAGACAGTCATGGTATATAATCACTCATAAGTGGATTCTAGATATAAAATAAAGAACAATCAGACCACAGCCCATAGAACCATAGAGGCTATATATATAGTATGGAGGTCCCTAGGACGACTGTGGCTTATAATAAATTTCGGTTCTACTCAATAATTGAAAAAAAAATAGCCAAATGAATGGAAACACATAAACTATGAACCAAAGGCCGAGGGGCCCCCAGCTGGATCAGGCCCTCTGAATAGGTGAGACAGTTGAATGGCTTGATCAGTTTGGGAGGCAACTAGGCAGTGGGACCAAGTCCTGTGCTCATTGCATGAGTTGGCTGTTTGAAACCTGGAGCTTATGCAGGGACACTTGGCTCAGTCTGGGAGGAAGGTACTGGACCTGCCTGGACTGAGTCTACCAGGTTGATTGCAGTCCTCGGGGGAGGATTTGCCCTGGAGGAGGTGGGAATGGGGGGTAGGCTGGGGTTAAGGGGAGGGTGTGGGACAAGGGAGAATAGGGGAACCCGTGGCTGACATGTAGAACTGAATGGTATTGTAAAATAAAATAAAATAAAAAAGAGAGAAAAAAAAGAAACCCACCCTGACCCTGGAGCCAATGATTAGGAAGGATGGCTCAGATAAGGCCAGTGAGACAAACACAGTTTAGCTCAGATCAGAGCCATCTCTGCCCCTGTCCAACTGACTTGTGAAACGAACCAATCACAGAGCAGGACAGCAGAATCCTGGCCCTGGGGCCCAGGACCAGGGAAAGAAACACAGTCTGTGTTTGGGACCTGAGCCAGAGAAATGAACCAAGGAAACATGCCCTGATCCTAAAACCAGTACCAAAGAAACACTCTTGGACCCTAGAATCAGAGTCAGTGAATGAAATATGCCATGGCCTTAGAGGTAGTGTCAAAAACCTAAGTAAGGCCAGTGAGAGAAACATAGTTTAGCTCAGATCAGAGCCATCTCTGCCCCTGTCCAACTGTGTTGTGAAGCCAACCTATCATAGAACAGGACAGTAGAATCCTGACCCTAGGGCCAAGGACCAGGGAAAGAAACATAGCTTGTGTTTGGGACTGGAGCAAGAGAAATGAACACTTTATCCCCAAACCCAGAACCCAGAAAATATGTATCTGAAACTAGTACCAAAATAACACTCTTGGCCCCTAGAATCAGAGTCAGTGAAAGAAATGTGCCCTGGCCTTAGAGGTAGTGTCCAAAAGTCAAGAAAGGCCAGTGAAAGCAACACAGTTTGGCCCTGAAATCAGGGCCATCTCTGCCCCTTGCTCACAAAACTGGCCAATCCCTGGGCAGAAAAAAAATCACAGTTGACTCTGCCCCATAGACACCCTATATAAACTGCCCTGCCTGGTCAGTTGTGAGCTGTTCTCTCCACCCTGGTAGAGGCAGCTACTCTCCTGGACTCCTCCTTCCCAAATAAATCTCTTTCTCAGAAGAGTTTTGGGTGAAGACCTTCATTCACTGGTACACAGAAGAACCTTGCTGGGACGTCCCATAGTGGATTGAGCAAGGGGAAGCTGAACAGAAAAACCTTCTAAGATGTCCCATAGTGGACTGAGCAAGAGCGAGCTGGTAACACTGAGCCAGAGATCGCAGCTCTCCAGGAGAGAATCCTATACACACAAGAATGTAGTCAAGCATGGCTTCTTGATAGTGACTTTTTCTCCAATGGGCTGTTTGCTGGCAGTGAGCATATGCATGGCTCCTTTATGAGGTGGCTTTCAGGCTTAGTGCTAGCAGCAAACATGGGCGATATCTCTTTTAAGATACCCCACTACCAAACACTTATATGGTGCTTATGAGCAACTGGCATCATGCTACTCTATGGCAGCATGAACCTAGAGACTTCCCAGAGATCAGGAAGTAAACATCGTTCCCAATGCTGATGGTAAACTTGCCTCTGCCATGAGACTAGACTCTCAGGGAACCAAGGGAGAGGAGCTGGCACCAGCATTCTGTGATCTAAGTTACATAGCAATTTTTTGGTTCATGCACACAGAAAAGGTTATTGATGTGCAGTAAGGACAGATTTTTTAAAAAGAGCCTCTAAACAGGTCACAGTGTCTTTAATATGAATAGGCTTGGGAGAGAGAAAAAAGAATATATATAGCCCCAGATTAAAAAATATAGTTTTAAAATAAAGTAAATTCCTTAAATAATAAGCCACATAAATATGGAAAACACACAAGGAGTCTAGATACTATATGTTACTGTGTTGTCTTTAAATTTTTTGTATACTCATCAACAAATAAGAACTGCAAAGAAACATTTGATTATGAAAGCTGCTAGATTAAACCAAGCTTATATTTTGAAAATATCTTGACATCAAAATTTAAGTCAAAAGATATGATACTTTGGGAAAGAGATTCTGCTTTTATTCCACAGGAAATGAGAGGCTCTGGATTCATTCGGGGTTAAGAAAAATCAGGTTTGAATGAGGAAGACCCCCTGAAAAATCTCCAATGGGAAAGGGTTACGCAGCTGATGCAATGTTTGAGAGTGCATCTGTTGCAGTTCCTTCTGAGTTCTGCACCAGAACAACTTCAGGGCTGCTGGCTGAGATAATCCAGCCTCACAGAATACTTCAGTCAGGACTTGACCATAATCCTAAATTTTCTCAGGATCCCCAAAACATTACCAGGACACAAAATCAACCAGAAATAATTCCCAAAAACACATTATGATTGTCATTATTTGGAGGGTTGGCTACAAGTTGTTATACATAATGGTCAGAAAAAAATGCTAAACAGTGAGATTAGATTCAGGAATCTTGTTCTGAAAAGAAAAGGCGGGATACAGAAATGATAGGAAAAAATGGTAGACTATTGAATCTACTTTAATCCACAAACAAAGTACTAATCTTATCTATAGTACATTGATATGGATTTTGGTTTATTGATACAAATTTAAAGTTAATTTTGTTATAGTGTATATATTTCTACTCTTGTTTCTGGTAATATGATTATGCAGCTAATTTTAAAATGTAATATATAGTTAAGAAACACAGATTAATAGTCATCTATAATAGCAAACATATAGAGGTGTTAGTTGAGTCTTCTAGGTATACATAGGTATATTTCAGATATATAGGCAATCTTGAAACACTTCAAAGACCTACAGAATACAGCATTTGAAATGTTTTAAGAACATAGACTTTTCTTGACAGTGAGACATGTCTGCTCCTGGCATCACCAACTACTTCAAAGAGAATGATGGGCATCAAAGAAATTCAATATGGAGTTGGTTTTCATTATGGCAAAAGCTAGCAACATAGGTAAAGTAATTGCCCTTGCCTCAATTACTGACAGTTACTGTCTAGACTGGACCAGCAGGATGCAAGAAAGGTAACTGCTGGACTTTGCCATGATAGTGTAGGACAGTCCTTCAATATTCTCTGCTTAACAGGAAAGTCTGTCAGATATGCTTGGCCTATAGGCCAGAGTTGGATGCCCCAGTGTTACAGATGAACTTTGGGTGACTGTCCAGGCAACCTGATGTCCCTGCCATTAGGTAACTTTTCACCCTTCTGGAGTCTTTGATGGAGCTGAAGATTAAATAGTTATAGTTATAGTTTTCCTTAGTTATAATAGAAAGTAAATTAGATACAAAATTTAGACAAACCAAGATAAGATAGATAATTAAGTATTTTCTCCACTTTTGCAAATATAAATGGATCAGATACTGTTACTGTAATTCTTACATAATAACTGTTTTAGTTGTTCAGAGATTTACTATATTAAGGATAAAGCCTTCCTTTTTAATTAGACAAAATGGAAAAAATTGTCTGTCACAATCCTTTCTACACTATGAATATGTATTACTCATATTGGTTGATAAAATGCTGACTGGCTGGTAGCTGGGCAGGAAGTTAGGCAGTAAAACCAAATTGAGAATGATGGGAAGGAAGAACAGATTCAGGAGAGATGCCACCCAGCTGATCAGGAAGAAAGACATGTTAGAGGACATATAAAGCCATGAGACACCTGACAATACATATATTAACAGAAATGGGTAATCTAAAAGTATGAATTAGATTGTAACAAGCCTGAGCTATCAGCCAAGCATTTATAGTTCACATACAGTCTCTGAGTTGGTTATTTGGGACCAGATGGTTGGGACAGGAAACTTCCAATTACATAGTCCTACCTGCAAGATACACTAAGGCAATGATGCCACAAAACTCACGAGAGTTACCAACCAATAACAGATTTTACTTAAGGTCTACTCTATGGGATGGAACACATAGCTGACACTGTTTTGGTGACCAGAGACTAGACAGCCTAGGGACCTAAGGTAAAACCAAATAATACTGGTCTGAAAAATTAGTGAAAAAAAATGATTCCAGATGATATTCTGCTATACTCAGATTGGCACCTTGTACAGTCATCATCAGAAATTTTCTCCCAAAGCAGCTGAGAAGAAATATAGAGATCCACAGACAGAGAATACACAGAGTTTGAGATACTTTTGAACAATCAGCCCTAAATGGTATGTCTCCACCAAATCTCTCACTTTAGAACTCAGATAACTCTTCAGAGGAAGAGAAAGAGTGTTAGAGACAGAGAAGAGGGAGAACACTAAGAAAACATGACCATCCACATCAACATAAGAAAAGCTCATATGAACCCACAGACTGGAGCAGCATGCATAGTGCCACACCAGTCTGCACCAATCTTATGCTAATATGTTAGAGTCTAGAGTTTAGTGATTTTGTGGTCTTCCTGGATGTTCAAACATGTGGGTCTCTGTTTGTGCCTTCTCTTGTGCTGTTTTCCTTCTGTTGGTTTGTCTTGTCCAACTTTGAGGGAATAATATTATTTTATCATATTGTACTTCATTTTGTTATATTTTTAAAAAATTAATGCATGAAAAATCTAGCCACTAGGGTAAAGGTTAACAACTGAACTGTCATTTATACCTGTTAGAAAAGGAAAAATCCACTGTCTCCAATGAAGTGACACTGGATATATCAACCACTGCAGGAAAGTCTTCATGTGCAGGAGTAGTTGACCAACATGTAATAGAATCCACAGTTTTGTTTTGTGTTTGTGTTTGTTTTGTGCGTGTGTGTATGTGTTTTTATTTGGTTGCAGTTCAGTGGGGTTTTTTTCTTTTTGGTTATTGTTATCTTTTGTTTTCTTTCAGGGGGAATTTTGTTTTATTTGGATTTTGTTTTTTTTTTTCAGAAAGAATTTAAGGTTGTGTGAGTAAGGAGGAGAAGAAAACTTGGAAGAAATTGTGGGAGAGAAAGGATATGATCAAAATATATTTAAATTTAAAAATTGTTTTAAGTAATAAAATTCTCATAAGAGAAATAAAAATGAAAACAAAAAAATTACTGCTATCAGTAACCGTCATCATCACCAGAGTCTACTTCTGAAAGGTACACAGTGGCTTCTTTTCCTCCTTAACTAAATTTTTGAACTATTCTAAGGATGGGCAAGTGTTTTCTCTGATAGACTTCACAATTCTTTTCTTGTTCAGTAAAAAAGTACAATCGATACTTTTACCTGTGATATATAAATGATGATTAGCTTTCACTGATAACTTCCAAACTGCTTAAACTTTTGAGTTGGTGATCAAATGTGAATATTTTTGTGTTTATATTTTTGGTGTCATTATTATGTGTCCATCAGTAGAGGGAGAATTTTTTAACTAAATGAAAATAAAATACACAAATGAACTTAAAATTATTTTTAATTAATGATCTTTTGAATCAATGTCTTTTTGGGCCAAGGTTGACCTCAAACCTACCATACAAACAAGAATAACCTAGAACCCCTGATTGTCATGTCATGATTCAGGATTTTAAATTCTCTCTCTCTCTCCCAGTGCTAGTTTTAGTCATGTGATGCCTTGCCAAGATATATTTTATTAATTTTTAAAATAAGAGATATTTTAGACACATACACAGTACTTCAACATGTTGCTGTCTGTGGGGCATTTCAATGAAATGAAAGCTGCAATGATCTGCTAAGGATATGGCCCAATAGTTTATTTAGACATATGTCATTACTAAATGTTGAAATATTTCAGATATTCTCTACTAAGAGTTTTGAAATCTCCAGTATATTCTAGCCCACCAGGCAGAAACCTCTGTACTGCAGAACACAGAACACAATCATCCCTGACTGGCTGCATCCTCTGCATGCCTAGTCAGGTGTATCACTCATGCTTTTCATATGACTTCAGCTCTTGTGCTCTCCCAGGATTCACAGATGGATTTCCTGCCTTTGTCTCTCTTCTTGCCTTCAAGGGTGGTTGACTTACAGTTGGAAACAACAGTGGAATGACACTGCTTTACCCATTCCCCACTGACCACTGGGTTATTAGGTGTATGGAATGTGTTGCATAGACAGGATTAAAAACCCTATAACACAAGTGTGAGCTACCCCACCCTACCCCAGGGTGGAGTAGGGTAAAAACGTTGTGAATGATGGACAGGAGACTGGAGAGAAAATATCAGATGCAGCTCAATAAAGGACATAGAGCATAATCTCACTTTTACTGACTCTTCATTGACCTAACACTAACATGGGGATACGGAAGAATATGAGGTGCTGCATGGGGAAATTTTGTGAGAGACTTTGTGATTGCTGTAACATATACCTTTTTCATGTCTTCATAGCTCAGTAGCAGGAAGTTGTCGCTTTCTCTCATGGATAGCCAGGCACGGGTGTGCTCAAACCATGATCCAAATATCACTGCATTAAGGGAAGAGGAAAGCACTGATTATAAAGAAAGAAAGTGAGGTCTTCCTGATATTTTCTGGAAATGGCAGACAGCTTTACTAAGAAAAATCAAACCAGTATTTATACTATACAATGTGACATTTAACACATACACACAGATATTGAGCTGATTAAATCAAGTTCATTAGTAAATTCTTCATCTCACAGATTTACCCTTGATGCCTCATGGAAACATCCTCCTCTTGGGCTTTAGTGATGGATGCATGTTTGGGAGAAAAGCAATCATACCAATACAGTAAGCCAGAATGGTCTTGGCATGGCCATGGTTGGACTATCATGTCTTAAGAACTGTCTTAATCCTTTCTAAGGGAGATCTCCTCACCCTGGCATCTACTTCTAAGCTTCTACCACTTCTCAATAGTGATTCTCAATACCCTAGCCTCCTAAACACAGACTACAAGAGACCTTCCAGGCATAAAATTATACCTTCACCCCTGTGGGATGACTCATTCCTAATAAGCTTGAGAGCCAGCTGGCCCAGATCAGTTAAAAAAAAAAAGATGCTTTCTGAGAACCAACCTGAGTCTGGCTAAGGGCCTTAGCAACAGCAGCTGAGACATGATCTGGAGATGATCTGGACCAATGAGAGGCAACCATGTCACACCAGCAGATGCATATTCTTAAGACCTTCTCCCAGGGTGGGGTGGAGGGTATGGAAGACTTGCCTCTTCCTGAATAAACCAGGCTTGTTTCAACATTCTCCCAGAGTCTGTGTCATTGACTCTGTGTCTACTTGGCTCCTCCCCCAGAGGGAGAAACAGCGCAGGACCCTGATACACACCCCAAAGCTTCATTTACATTCCTAGGGCTATTGTGATGTTTTCTCAACAGTCTTCACTGTTCCTGGTTTAGGCCTTTCTCTATATTTCTCAGCTTCCATTGCACATTTGCCTTGCTCACCATTATCTGATGAACTAAATAAATCAAGTCAGGAGTAAAGTTAAGAGTGCCGTAGGATACATGAATTCAAGGAATCTAAAATTTGATTGAAAGCTGGGGGTAAATGATCTACAGAGAAGTAGTAGAGAGAAATAAGCTGCACAGTACATGACAGAATTAAGCCATTTAACGAGATTGAAAGCTGGGCTCAGGTGATGGTTCAGTGGAAAGCATTTGCCTTGCATGTGTGAGGACCTGAGTTTGAATCCTCAGGAAGCACTCAAAGATGGTGATGCAGTAAATATGTTACCCTAGTGCTCCTTCTATGACATGGGAGGTGGAGACAGGAGAATGTTCAGAAGCTTGGGACCAGCTAATCTGGCACACACAGTGATGAACAAGAAGAAAGAGACTCTGCCTCAAACAAGGGAGAAATTAAGGCTCGATGCCTGATGTCATTGCTTGTCTTCCACACTCAAGCTTTGGCACAAGGACAGCCACATTCACACATTTGTAACCACACCATTATAAACACACATAGCTATTCACATTCAAAGAAAAGCTAAAAGCCAAGCCAAATGTGGCATACATGTGCATTACTAAAACTCGGGAGGTCAAGACAAGAGAAGACCAGAGGTTCAATGTTCAAGTACATAGAGAATTTGTGGCCAATCTGGGATATAATACATCCTGTCTGAAAACAAACAAAAAGCCAAAAGCATTTTAGGGAGAGCACCAAAAATAAGCTAATGACATATATGTAGCTGATAAATAACAGTGGTTCTGCCTTGGAAGTCATTTTAAAACATAAGTGTTTATTTGGAAGCATGTATTAAAAAGAATATCTCAACAAGGCTGCCTCCATCTTGCTATGCAGACAAGGGTGTTCTTGAACTGTTGATTCACTTGAATCCATCCTATGAATGTTGTGATTGCAGGCTTGCACCATACTAATCAGCCTGGCTATTTATATTTTGTTACATTTTAATTGATGTGTATCAAGTTAAGAGACCTAGTGGCTGCATCCAAAAACAAACAACCACAAGATCTGAGTGTTAGTGGGGAGTAATGTTCAATTATCAGGCAAGTAAGCACCTATATCTTGGTCCTAGGAAAACAAAAAGATTCAAAGACAGAGATGGGAAGAATGGCACTTTGTATGACATTGAGAAGAATGATTCTTATCAATACAACAAGCAGTTGAGTGAAACCAAATGAATGAATCAAGGTTGTATGGCATCATTAATAATCACAATTAAAAGAATGAAGGGAATAAGTCATCAAGTAGAGAGTGAGAGGTGGGGAAAGGGTAGAGGGAGTGGGAAAGGGAGAAAGAGACAGAGGGAGAGAACGAGAGAGAGACAGGGAGACAGAGACAGAGAGTTATACATGAGCGTTCAGAGAATGTGCAATGCCCTAGAAACTTGTAGTTAAAGAAATAATTTTTGAAAGATTTATTTTAATTTTTTCTTTTTGTATATGTTTGTGTGTTTTCATATGAGTGTGAGTCTGTGTATTTGTGTGTCTGCAAAGATGAGAAGAGTGCCAGTTCCCCTGAAGCTGAAGCTATAGAAAATTGTGAGCCACTTGATGTGGGTAGTGGGAAACACACTCCCCTCCCCTAAAAAGCTCCAAGTTCTTTTGAGCACCAAAGCATCTCTTCAGACCCTAATGACATAATTTTGAAAAGTAAGTTATGAAAACAACTTTATTGCACAAGGAAGAGTAGAAATTAGCAAGAGTAATCTACACAACTAGTAAATAGTAAATGAAATAAATAGAGATACAAAAAGTAATGGTGGCATTGTGAAATAATAATGGGTAAACCAAGTGCTTATCATATAAACCTGATGACCAAATTGTCTCTGTAACCCACATAAATCAGAAGTACAACTGACTCCACAAAGTTGTTCTCAGGTTCTCAAAAATGTTCTGCCCACACAGACACTCATGCACACATACACACAAGATCACAATAAATAAGATATTTTTAAAGGAAAAAAAATCACAGTGTGAAGGTAAGGTGGAGGACTTAGGAAAATCCAATAAGAACAAAGATAACATAATAATAAGATAGGAGTGGGAATTCCAAGATATATTAGGACACAAAGAACATCTGAGCAAATATGGGGAAACTGAAATATTTCTTTATATTCTGTCCAACACCAATAAAATGACTATAAATAAATAAGAGAAACTGTAAAAGTAAAGAAACTCATGGAGATTAAACAACTCACGACATAATCATGAATGGTTTCTTAAAGAATCCAAGAGTAGAAAGACTCCTTCAATAAAATGAAAATTAAACACAACATTTTTTAATCTGTGAGATGCAATGTAAACAGTCCTAACAGAGATGTTTAAAGGTCAGTGTTCCTGTAATAAGAAATCAAAGAAATTTCTAAAAATTTAGTTAATGGTTCACCTTAGGACTGTAAAAAAGGAACAAGCCAAACACCAAAATCATTAGCTGGAAAGAAAACACTGACATTAATGCAATCAGTGAAACAAAAACAGCTCAACAACAAAACAAACTACATAGTCAATGAAATAGATTTGGTTCTTTCACAATATAAACAATATTGACAAACTCTAGATAAACTAACCAAAAGGAAGAATGAATGCCAAAGCTAATACAATAAGACATGAAAATGGAGTCATTATGACAAGCTCCAGTGAAATTCAGAAAATTATTAGGGTTTACCTTAAGAGCATTCCACTAAACTGGAAAATCTAAAACATATGGATGAATTTCTACATAGATTAAAAACTACCAAAAATAAACTAAGATGACATTTTGAACAATTAAACAAGTAGGGATGGGGAGAAGGCTGAGCAGTTAAAAGCATTCACTGTCCTTTTAGAGAACCAGGACTCAATTTCTACTACCCACAATGCCTTCTTTCTGCCCCTCTGGGCCCCAGACACATATTCAACAAACACATACATGCAAGAAAAACACTTCTATAAATAAAATGACATGAATGGTGTGGAATATTGTCTTCTAGACATGACAAGGCCACAGCACATTTTAACTCTTAGTAGCTGGGATTACTGCACAAGACCTGCACAAGATTGGGCCCTAAAATACTCTATCAAGGAGAGAAAAGGTGCTAACAAGTAACCACAACTTTCCTGTGGCTTTATGAGCAGTCAAATGTAGTTAGGGTAGGGCTCATGAGACACCCCCCTCCTTCCAGGGTCTATAGGCAGTTAGTGGTTGCTAGTGGAAGAAGAGGCATTTTTTTTCAGTATAGGAGCTACTGGTGAGATACCCATGTTCCTGTAAATGACTCCTTCCCTGTGCTCCAGTAAGCGACCCCAATGTAACTCACTGGGTCACAAACACACACACACACACACACACACACACACACACACACACACACACATACGCAGAAGAGGGACATGGAAGTAGAAAGCAGAGTTACTTGGGAAGAGGAAAAAGATCAGGAAGAGTGGGAACAGGACAAGAGAGGTTAGTGGGCCATTAATTTGATCAAAAATGCCTGCATATATGTATGAAAATGTCATAATAATTATATATAATTATTGTAAGTCAATAAAAGTTAAACTATTTACAAAGTGTTAAGAATCTATGCCTATGAAAATACTTTTAAGACAATAAAGAAAATAGGGTTTATAATATTTGGAAGGATGCATCTTAACAAAATGGTGGACAGTCAGGACAATGTATGGGAAGCCAATGAAAAAAAGACTAAGAGAATCCACAAATGGTGTGGTAGGAAGACCAATATTTTTGTTAGTTTTCTGTTGCTGTGATAAAACATCATGAACAAAGGCAACTTAAGTAAGCAGAGAGAACTTAATTTTGGCTTATTATCCCAGATGGATATGAATAAATGATGGGAGAAAGGAGGCAATGGCAATAAGTTTCAAGCAGGGCTATAGCAGCAGGAAGCTGAGAGATCATCTCAACTACAAGCTGGAAGCAGAGACAAGGAACTAGCAGTGACTTAAGAACTTCACCTTTTGATGTGGATCTAGGGGAACACTCCTCCACTGATAGTGGTAGTCCATACTTGTACAGCCACTTTGGAAATCAATATGGAGGTTTCTCAGAAAACTGAAAATAAATCTACCTCAAGACCCAGCAATATCACTCTTGGGCATATACCCAAAGGATGCTCAATCTTTCCATGAGAACAGTTGTTCAACTATGTTCCTGACAGGGTCATTCACAATAGCCAGAACATGGAAACAACCTAGGGGCTCCACAGCCACACAATGGACAAAGAAAATGAGGTACATTTCCACAATGGAGTATTACTCAGCTGTTAAAATCAGTTACATTAGGAAATTTGAGGGAACTGGAGGAACCAGAAAAAATCATCCTGAGTAGGTATCCCAGACACAGAAAGACAAACTTGGTATGTACTCACTCAAGAGTGGATATTAGGGGAGGGATTCAAGATGGCGGAGACAAGCAGACACAGGTAGGCCTGTGGCAGCAGCCCGCGGAGGTTGACGGGCCCGGCGGCAGCGGCCAACAGGGACATTTAGACCCGGTGGCAGCTGGCGGAGACATTCAGGCCCAGCGGTGGCCCACAGAGGTGGACAGGCCCTGCAGCGAAGATAAGCAGATGGAGGTGGACGGGCCCGGCAGCAGCGGACGACAGAGACATTCAGGCCCACAAAAGTAGACCGGCCACGCGGCGGAGACAGGCGGACACAGGCGGACGCAGGTCGGTGACCTGCGGAGGTGGACGGGCCCGGTGGCAGCGGCCGACAGGGACATACAGGCCCAGTGGCAACCGGCAGAGACATACAGGCCGGGTGACAGCCTGCAGAGGTGGATGGGCCCGGCAGCAGTGACAAGCAGAGGTAGGTAGGCCCGCGGTGGCAGCCGGCAGAGACATACAGGCCCGTTGGCGGCCCGCAGAGGCAGACAGACCCAGCGGCGGTTGACAGGAACATACAGGCCCAGCGGAGACAAGTGGACGCGGGTGGGCCTGTGGCAGCGGGCCACAGGGGTGGACAGGCCCCGGGACGGAGAGGGGTGGACGCAGTTTGGAACGGGGATGCCCCTAGCCCCAACACCTGGGGAAGAAGCTATCATCGTGTGGGTTGGAACCAGAACGAATCTGAACACTCCGTCTGAGGACAACCCAGGGCCCAGCTGCTGATCCTGTGAAACCCAACAATTTGGAGGTGTTTTTGAGACTACCCTGCTCAGCTGAAACCCATCTGGGAGAGGATTCAGATGCCTACAGTTTGAAGTCTGAAGAAACAAGATCAGCTGAGGAGTTGACAAATGAACAAAATGTGACCTGGGAATACAGAAGAAGGCACTACCCAGCCACTAAACCAGATCACCAGAATCATAAGTATATAATTCACCAACTGAAATCAGCTGTCCCTGAAGAAACAGCCCAATAGCACCAATTTAACCAAGAACCCCTACTAAACCAAGACTAAAAATTAGAACAAGAGAGGCACTCTCAGACACAGACACCACCTGCACCACACAGAGGAAAAGATGAGTAGATGCCAGCGCAAAAATACAGGCAACAACATAAAGACCTATATGGCAACATCAGAACCTAGTGATTCTACACCTGCAAGACCTAAACATACCATGACAGAAGAAACAGAAGAAATCAACCCTAAAAATGACTTTAAGAAGATGATAGAGGCCCTTAAAGAAGAAATAAAACATTCCCTCAATGAGGAAATAAAAACTTTCCTTAAAGAGGAAATGAAAAACTACCTTAAAGAGGAAATAAAAACCTTCCTTAAAGAGGAAATGAAAACTCTCTTAAAGAGGAAATAAAAACTTTCCTTAAAGAGGAAATGAAAAACCCCATTAAAGAGGAAATAAAAAACTCCCTTAAAGAAATGGAAGAAAAAAACAACAAAAAATGGGAAGAAATCAAATCAAGCCAAGAAAAAGCAATTAAACAGATGAAAGAAACATTCCAAGATCTGAAAAATGAATTTGAGACAATAAAGAAAACACATGCTGAGGGAATGCTGGAAATAGAAATCCTGACAAAACGAACAGGAACTACAGAAACAAGCATAACCAACCGATTGCAAGAGATGGAACAGAGAATCTCTGACACTGAAGACACGATAGAGAAAATAGATTCATCAGTCAAAGATAACACTAAAGACAAAAAAGTCCTAACACAAAACGTCCAGGAAATTTGGGACACCATGAAAAGACCAAACTTAAGAATAATAGGGATAGAAGAAGGAGAAGAATATCAACTCAAAGGCACAGAAAATATATTCAACAAAATCATAGAAGAAAACTTTCCTAACCTAAAGAAAGAAATACCTATGAAGATACAAGAAGCTTACAGAACACCGAATAGGCTGGATCCAAAAAAAAGTCCCCTCGCCACATAATAATCAAAACACTAAACACACAGAACAAAGAAAAAATATTAAGAGCCGCAAAGGAAAAAGACCAAGTAACATATAAAGGTAAACCCATCAGAATAACACCAGACTACTCAATAGAGACTATGAAAGCTAGAAGATCATGGACAAATCTCATGCAGACACTAAGAGACCACAGATGCCAACCCAGACTATTATACCCAGCAAAACTCTTAATTACCATAGGCGGAGTAAACAAAATATTCCAGGATAAAACCAGATTTAATCAATACCTGTCTACAAACCCAGCCCTACAGAAAGCACTAGAAGGGAAAATTCAACCCAAAGAAGCTAAATACATCCATGAAAAATCAAGCAGTAGATAATCCCACACCAACATACACCACAGAAGGACAACACAACACAACCACAAAAAATAACAGGAATTAACAATCACTGGTCATTAATATCCATCAATATCAACAGTCTCAACTCACCTATAAAAAGACATAGGCTAACAGAATGGATAAGAAAACAGAACTCATCCATCTGCTGCATACAAGAAACACACCTTAACTTCAAAGATAGACACTCCCTCCGAGTAAAGGGCTGGGAAATGGCTTTCCAAGCAAATGGACCTAAGAAACAAGCTGGTGTAGCTATCCTAATATCTAGAGAAAAAGGATGTTTCAAAAGAGAAGAAGTCTTGTGGCAATGCCTCAGTGGTCCAGGTAACTACCAGAACTCGGAAATCCGCGACGGAGACTAAGGCAGCAGAGATCTAGAGTGGAGTGCTGAGTTCTGGCAAACAGCTGCATCTTTCTTCCAGTAAGTACCTGAACAGGGCTGATGTGAATTATGTGCAGTCCAGATATTAAGAATCATACTCTCTCAGGGATCTCCACAAACTAGTGGGTGTCCTCCCTCGCTGCCCCTGTGAGACAGTCTCTGTACGGGAGAGGCCTCACGTGACTTTGTCTCTGGTGTTCCTCTGGGGACACCTGTGTGAGAAACTGTATGCTCCAGAACCAGCTCTCATGTCCTTTGGCCAATGCCGGAGTGTGAAATAGTCCAACGTGGGAAACAAAAGATGACCCCAATCGGGAATCGTGACTTTTTTTTTTTTTTTTTTGGATGATGGTCATGTTCTGTTTTGAAATAACCTCTGTGTATTTCATTTATTTTCTTTTACCTGGCAATCTCTGAGCAGGCTTCAGATTTTGACAGTTGATGAAAGATACGACAAGCATTAATGTGTGGGTGAAAAGCTTGGTGAAATTCTGAGTGAAGTTTTAGTTAAAGTTGGTTGAACTTGGGATTGACTGGGAGGCCAAAGATTTAAAAAGCAGAAGATTCTCTCAAGACACAAGTTGTGTGATAATAGTGTGTTTTGTGTATGTGAATGAGAATTTGTAAATGTTGAATTCTAGGCTTCGACAATCATTGTCAGTGCAGATCAAGCTGCAAGTATTTATGTTTTAAAACTTAAATTATAAAGCTAGTTACGTCTTTCTAACAACTAGTTTTAATGTTTATGAGCATATTTTACCTACATTACCTTTTCAGGATGTTGAGAAAGATGCATCACAAGCACAGGCTGGAGGCTGGGGGCTAGATGGTTTTGAGGAAGAGGTCTTGGTGGACTTTCATAGAGCAAAGGGAAGCAATGCCTTCTGGGAAATGAGCTAAGTTTTAATCTAGTCTTTAAGATTAGAAGTCAAAAACAAAAATATTAAGGAAAGGAAAACCTAATTGATCTTTGAAGTATTGTTATGTGGAATTGAGTGGGACTTTTGAGACCTTTCTTCCAGAAAACAAGGACTTGGTTGTCAGGCCTATATTAGGCCTAAACCTTGGTGCCATCTAGTTGTACTTAAACCATTTCAATGGAAAGTGTCTTAGTGATTGGAACTTCTAGTGCAGTTTGGAGTTCTTCCATTTGAAAAATGTGATATTTGCATGGGATTTGTTTGAATCTTGTTTTCTAGTCCCTCCCCATCACCACCCTCATAGTCTGAAGGTAGATTTTTCTCTTGATAAAGGAACAAAAAAGGTGAACATCTTGTTTGTAAATAGGTATCTAGTAACTAGTGGTAAACTTGAAATAGTAGAATTCTTTAAAGCCTAATTCTAGGTAGCCTTAGGAAAATGTATCTTAATTATTTTTGAACCTGTATTCACCTTGTTTTTTCCAAATATCTTAAGTTATATTTTCTTTTTCAGAGCTGTTTCTTATTTGGGGCTACTTTTTTTTTTTTAAATTGAGGCGTAATTCATAAAAGGGTATATTGTTCTGATGAGACTTTTTACAACTGTGGCTGGATGTCTTTCGTTAGTCTTCCAAGAAGGGCTATTTTACTTTTTTAGAGTTACTTTTTAAAGTCATGAGGTCAACAACTTGGACTACTATGCATGTAAGTGCTAATGCAAATTAAAACCCAAGTTGACCTCCAGTAGCAGTTCATTCTATGTTGACAGTGAGAGAACACTTCGCCTGTTAGGATACTGTTACTCGTGGACTGAAATGCTGAAGAAACCCCTCCCCCTATTTTGTTTTTTGCAAAAATCAAGGTATATTCTTGGGTTTCCTGGTTGACCTCAACAGATAAACTGAGATGATAGTCTTAGTTCAGAAATGATCTGAATGTAGATTTACAGTCTATGTGTAGAGCTGGCTAAGTGAGATCGCTTTCACAGTTCTGCATGTATCCCATCAGCTCCCCATTAGTCACTGAACTCTTAAAACTGGTATTGTAACATTATCACAATGTTTTGCGCCAATTTTATAAATTTTACAGTGCAATATGTGTTCCTTTTCTGAGGCAAACCAAAGGTATATTTCTCAAAGTTCTGCTGCTATCAGCAGCGTTGATGGAGGATTTTTTATACATTTGTAATAGATAGAAATAAACCAGAAAAAAAGAAGAAAAAAAAAGGTGGAGGAAAAGGTGAACACTGCAAGAATACTCAAAAGGGCTGAGAGTTGCAAATGCCAAGAATGGCTTTGCATAGTAAATGGAATAGAACAGCTCTGAACTATAGCTTACTTTTCCTGGTTTGGTCTGACAGAATGATTGAATGCTTTTGTACAAAAATCAGAGCCTTAAAAACAAGGATTTGGTGAGATTGTAAAATGGTGTGCCACTTTGGCAAAACAGTTTGGTGGTTGGTCAAAATGCAAAACATTGTTACTCTGTTACTCAGCAATTCTACCCTTTCAAACTACCGAAAATGTGCACCTATGAAACATGTACATGAAAGTTTACAGCAGTGTGTTGCTAATAGTAAAAAAGTTAAAACAACTCAAATAGCTATCAAATACTGGAGAGAAATAAAATGTGGCTTATTCATACAATAGAATATTATTAAGACATAAAAATGAATGAGAAACTGACAGATTAAATGACTTTGGTGAACCTTCATAATTTCATTTGTAGATCTTTCCATTTCTAATTTATAAATACATTTGGGGTTATAAATTATAAATGTACTGCCTCCTGTCAACATTGTATACTTCTATTTGATGATTTCTGTGTCAAACATTATATGGAAATGTTTCCAAGTATTTTCTGTATTAACTGTGAATGAATAGAACAAAATAAATTGCCTGTGATAAAAAAAAAAGAGTGGATATTAGCTGTAAAGTAAAGGATAACCATGCTAGAATAAACAGCCCCATAGAGACTAGGTAACCAGGAGGGCCCAAAGGGAATGGTAATGCACAGATTTCCCTGGAAGGGAAAATAGAAGAGATCTCCTGGGTTGACTGGGATGGGAACATGATAGATTACGTTGGAGGCATAGTTGGAGTGGGAGAGTAATGAAAGAGACATCTTGAGGGCAGGCATTTGGGGTCAGGTAGAAACCTGGTAAGAGAAACTCCCATGAATCTACAAGGATGACTCAAGCTAAGAAAGACTATTAGCAATAGTGGATAGCAAGCCTGAACTGGCCATCTCCTGTAAGCAGGGTGGTAACTCACCACTTTGTAATCAGAGAGCCTTCATCCAATGACCTAAAGAAACAGAGAGACCCAGAGCCAAGCACTGGGCCTAGCTCAGGAAAGTCTATTGAAGAGACAGAGGAAGGACTGGATGAGCCAAGTAGGTCAAGGTCATCCCAAAGGTACCCATAGAAACAAATGACATAGGCTCATGGGAGCTCACAGACTCTGGACTGACATCTAAAGACCATGCATGGTCTGACCTAGGGCCTCTACACATGTATGGCAATTGTGTAGCTTGATCTGCTTGTGGGACTCCTAGTGATGAAAGCAGGGCCCATCCCTATTTCTTTGGCTAACTTTTAGGAACCTATTCCTCATAGCGGGTTGCCTTGTCCAGCCTTAATACAAGGAGAAGAGTTTAGCCCTACCTGAACTTAATACGCCATGCTTTGTTGACACCCATTCTGAGGCCTGCACCTTTCTGAACAGAAACAGAGGAGGAGTGGATTGGGGGTTGGGGGTGAAGAAGGATTGGAGGAAAGGAGGGAGGCTAAACTGGTCAGGATATAGAATAAATGAATAAATTTAATTTAAAAAAAAAAAGAATTTAAAACCTCTCAAAGCCCATACTCAGTGACATACCTCCTGCAATTGTGCCTCATAAATCTTCTGAAAGAGTACCAAGTGGGAAACACGTGTTCAAATGTCAAGGTCTAGTTGAGGCATTTCTCATTCAATACCACAAATTATAACACCTACCTTAGTACTGAAAAGACCAGATACTGCAAACGTTGCCAGGATAGCATGTTACAGGTCAAGCTGTAGTTGTGCCCTGTTATTCAGTGGTGTGTGAAAATGGGAAGACTTCAAAATTAGTTTCAAAATGGTGATGAGATTTAGAACCGCAGATTTGTTGAATATAAAGGGATAAGATGAAGCCAAGTGAAGACTATATACTAAAGAATATACTAAAGGCTAGGCACATAAGCAAGTTAGACAAAATACATGATCTTGTGGGTATGAGCCCCAGTATTAAATTGACAGAATATGGTAGTAGATGCTTTTAGTACTAGAATTCAAGAAGTGGATGCAGGAGGAGCAGAGCTTCAACATTGTCCCTGGCTATATAGAATTCAAGACCAACCTGAGCTATATCTCACCTTGTCATTAAAAATGTCTCTGAAGCTCACCAAAGCCTTATATTTAATAGGACACTCACCATTTCCTTTGAGGAACCATTCAAAATAAGTTCTCAGTGACTCTGAATTCTTAGCTAATTTTGTCTTTCTCCAGAAAAAATAACCAGACACAAGAACATCTCTGGGATTTCTGATTAAATAGATCACCTTAAACAGAAAAACATGTACATGAAGGTCAACATAGTCATTCCAAACCATTTAACTTCCACAATTTATATGAAATGTCAATCAAATCCCCATGAGGTTTCTAAAAACATTAATTATTTTTATTTGGACAAAATATTTACATAAGTACAAAATATCTATAGTGAGAATCCACTTTTATAATTTTATTTTATTTACAAACATGTAACAGTAAAATTACTCAGGCCACTAATACTTTAAAAAACAAAACAACAATAACAAAAATCCAAGACTGATTCTCTAGTTGTAAAGATCAATATCTTACTGTGTGAAAAACCATACATCCACTAAGAAAGAGCACCTCATATACTCATAGATGAGTACTGTGCTAAATCTATCTACAATATGAGAAACTAATTGTTTTCCACAACTGTAACTACCAAATATAACTTTCAAAAGAATCATGATGCAGAGTTCAAAGCCAGTGTGTCATTGCACAATAGTGAACACAAAGACCTACAGGCAACTCAGAAATGCAGAGAGTTGGAGAAATAGACTTTCCCTGGGAAAAGCATAACAATTGGTTATGCAATTCCAAATGCTCAACCCTGAAAACATACATACAAGTAACATTTTATAGACTGAGCAGGTTTCATTTAAATATTGAGAAATATGTAGATACATATACAGATATAACAATAATTAAAGAAAAAAGAGACCACAAATTTGAAAGAGAGAAAGAAGGAAAGCCTGGAGGGAAGAAGGGGGAATGATGTATGTAATCATATTATAATCACAGACAATGAAAGAAACAAATCAAAAATAAATAATTTTAATAAAAGGAAATTTATATTTTGTGCCAACACTCTTTGTGGCATTATTCTAGAATTCAACTCTTTAGGCGTCAATTTTCCCAGCTAAGTATGTGTCAAATCCGGATAATGCACATGCGTATAACTGAATGGTCACAAGTTCCTTATGATATTTCCAAGAGAGGAAATTTTTCTAAGTTTGTCTTTGCAGTTTAAGCATAAAATATTTTTAGGCTCCATGGTGCAGGGACTTCCAAAAAACTTTCTTACTAACAAGAAACTATGGTAGGTCAGAACCTGGATATTTCTGATCCCTTCTAGAGATCCTCAATCAGTGATATGTATGATTCCTGTGGCTAATCACATCAGTGGACACCTAGATAGAGCAACACACAGTGGGTACAGATGAGCCATGACTGCTGAACAATCTCCATGATTACAGCATTGATGCCTGGTCAGGCTCTTTCCTATGAGCAACTCTGTCTGGGGTGATTCACACACTGCTCATGGGATTTATGTAGAATCAAGATTAGCTAATTGAATTTGATGACAGCAAAACAGTAATATCCACTGTACACTAGATTGTGCCCTCTGCTTGACCTGTATGTGTAGTTCCTGAATGCTCTAGTTGATATTTCACTTTCTCTCATTTATCTGCCCAGGATCACTGTGTGGTACTTGACATTCTGGTACTCTGATGTAGTCTGAGGTGGAGACACATCTGCATCACTTAGTTAGTGCATGAGAATCTCATGTTTCCACCCACAACCTACACAATCCGAGTGCATTTCAGCCAGAGCTCCAGGGCCCATCAAGGTAGATGAAGTTCAAAAAAGCATTTGGTCAAAGATTTCTCAACCACTGGACACTGACCTTGGCCTTGGAACTGAAGAAAGACTTGGGGAAAAGATGGAAGGGAAGGTGGGAGCTGATGAGGCGTGGTCCTTCCTTATTGATTAATAGTGGATATGCTCCTTGACTCTCCAACCAGGGTGAGCGGTCCCAGATAGGCACAGATTGGATCCAATTGGGATCCCCCTTGGTCTGAATCAAGCAGACAATCTCAATCAGCCAGTTAGTTCCTGAAGAAGGAAAAGTAATGGTCATTCATTTCAACAGTACTTGTTAAAAAGCCTCAAGAAGAAAACTGTACACCTGTACAATTTACAGTGAAGCTGTTTCCAAGCACACAGACCTGTGGTGTTCATAATGTCCACATGCTCTAAGTACAAAGTTTATTCAGACAGCACATTGTCAATGCTTTGAAAGACCCTAACCCTTCAGGCTTACACCCCCCAAGCCCCAAGAGAATAAGGAACTAAAAAGAAAACTAGTTCCAAGGGCCACCTGACTCAGCCATTATTCAACCACCCCTGCCACAATGTAACAATGTAAAGAGATTTCTGTTAAGAGATGTGCTCAACTGTGGCTGGGATAGTTGCAAGTGTTCCAGGAAGGACCACTGTGACCTTTGTGTAAACTGCACTCCTGCCCTGATACCCCCCTTGAGGTTTCAGGAAGAATGTGCATGCAGACGTGACTGTACCCACTCTGTGATCACCCTGTGATCAGGCCATGAAATTGTATGGGAATTGTAATCTTATGGCTTTTGTGGGTTTTTCCTTTAAAAGTACCCATGTGATTGCAATAGAGGTGACTCTTGCTCTTTGGAGCGGAGCAGCCCGACTGTTCATCCGCATTAATTAACACCTCTTGCTGTTGCATCAACTGGATCGGAGTCTGGGTTCTTGGGGTACCCCCTCAAGAAGGTAGCACCCTGGGTCTGGGGTCTATCAACTTCACATGGAGAAACTGAGACTATACTCAATTAACTCTACCTGAAAGTCCCCTCAAGTCCTGGGCCATCATTATTCTACATTCTGGTGCTGTGAGTTCAACTTTCCCAAATACTTCACAGGGATGTAATTGTGGACTCTGTCCTTGAGACTAGCTCCTTTCTTTTAATACAAAGTAATTGAGATGAATCCATGCTGCAGTATGTGTATGAGTACTGGTTCTCTTTAGGTGAATAAATCCCCTTCTGTCTATTTTCCACACACACTTGTATTTATGTTTACATGTTCACTTGTCTTTGGGTATTTCTCTAGTTTTCTTCTCTGGGTCATTGTATGAATCTTCTTCATGGATTCAACTGCCCTTGGCTTTTCCATGTTCGTTCACTGTCAATGTAAGCAACCTATAACTTACCTGTGTTCAGTGCTTCTGCCACCCAGAAAACAACCCTCCCCAAAGCCCACGCTGCTTCTTTTTGGTTCCTTGAGTTTTGAGACTGTTTTCACTCCTTGGACAAGGTCCATGGTAATTCTTCTACCTGACATTGTCCTCTCCTCTACATATTCTTACATCCATGCCTTTATACCTTGTTGCTGTTTCTTCTGTTTATTTTCCTCATTTTTCCCTTCCACTCTCCTCCACACAGAGACAGAACAATGCCAGAGCCTTGGGATCTACTGACATTGCTCACATGGCCTAGATGAGCCTCTCCCCACACAGACCAGGCTGGTGTTCTTTCTCTGAGTGAAATGCACTCACAAACAGCAATCCATGCCCACAAAACATTTTAAACATCAGATATATAGAGCACGCTACTCATCACCCAAATGAATACACTTCAGGAGCATTCTCACTAACAGTTCTTACCTGATTTAGGGTAAGTCAGTATGACTGTGTCTTCATCTCTGATCACAAACTTATCACGAGATTTTTCAATTACTTCTTTTTCATACTCTACAGCAGGGAAAGGTATCCCTTCAAACCAAAGGTAGTCTGGCATGGCAAAGAGCTCTTTGTGGATGCTGTTAGGATTACAGTTTTAGCCACCTTTTCAGCTTCTCGCAAATGGTGAAAGGTATTATTTATAGTGCAGTCAAAGAAATTAGTAACACCCCACAGTTCATTGTGAAACTAACTACTGACGGGAAGAAATAATGTAACAACCAGTCAAAGGTTGTGGTGTTAAGCAATTGTGAACCCATTCAGAGATCATTTGCAGCATTTGTGAGCCTGAGTTCATGACCCCAAACCAGAAACTCAATAACAAGTACTGGGACATAGAAATGGAGCTTAATTTAAAATGATTTCTAATACAATTCAGTTTTCAGAATAGTTTCAAATGTGCAAAAAAAGTTACAGAGATCATACAAAATATTACCACATGCAATTCTTTTTTTAAAAAGTAGTGGTTGTTTTTGAGAAACTCAGTTCCTTAGCTGTACTCTATGGCTCTCACCAATACTCTCCCCCTCCAGTGCCTCACTCCCTTCCCATATTAATGATCTCTTCTTTACATTTCATTTTATGTATATGTATATTTATATGATCACATGTACATATAACCTACTGAGTCCAGTTAGTTCTGTTTGTATGTGAATGTATTCTGAGCTGAGCACTTGTGATTGGAAAACCAACATGGGATTTCCCTACTGAGGCAGCTGATTTTCTCTCTTTCAGCAGCTGTTGACCTGCTGTGTTCCCTCATCTAGAGGTAAGACCATGAAGAATTTCCCCTGTCCTTATTTCTATATCAACTGGTGTGATTATGATGGCACATTTCACTAAATACACTTTGAGAGTTCATAGGTGTGTTTTCCTGTCATGTCTAGGGTATATATACCATCAACAGAGATCCTTAGCCTCTGGGGGATTTCTGTCAATCTTCTGTGTGTTTCCCACGTCTTAGGCTGAATGGATTCATTGCAGATGTATCAGTTGTGCTTGGGCACCTCACAGTCAATATTCTCTATGGGGTCTTGCCCCACCAGGAACGTAGGTCACCTCTGAAGAGGTGGCCTGGAACCGAGGAAAGGTAAGTGCGCCCTGCTCGCCCGTTTCCCAGCCTTCCTCTTACATGGAGACGATCAGTAACAGCGGAGAATCAAGTCAAACAAGAACTCATTTATTATTGGGCAGTAAGCTTCTTTCACAGCAGAAAACCTCAGAACCCTAGGAGCAGGTGGAAGGAACCAACCAATCATTTGAAAGGTCACCCTATGCTCATTTCTTTGTTTACGAGCTGTTTATGCACTGACATCACCTCCTGATCTTTGTATCTAATCTCAGCATAAACAACTTGGGCTAACTTCCTCTCATGTCATCCTGTGTGCCCCACAGACTTCCCCTTTTTGTTTTTCAGTAAGCCCACCTTATTTTAAGGTTTAGGCTCAGGGCATGTCTTTACAAAGTTTACCTGTTTGGCACCCCCTCTTTTTTTCATGTTAAACCCAACATTTATTGAGAATACAGAAAATCAGTTGGCAGATCAGCCTACTGTCCCTGGGGAAGTTAGTTATGAAGCAAACACAATGTAAGTTTCTAGTCCAAACACTAGTTAAAATTTTTCAGAGATTTCTCTAAAAAGTCTCTTTTTAACAATGTCATGGGCAGGAGAAAAGGCTTTTATTACCAGAATTATTTACATGAACATCTACAGAGAGAAGAGTTAAGAAACCCATTAAAGGTACAAAGAGAGAGTCATCCTTCCCTACCCCTATGCCCAAATATGGCTGATAATTTCCAAAAGGAGGCTGCTCCAGTCACATTTAGGATTTACTAGAGTTAATCCATCTTTGAGTCCAATCTCATGGAGAATTGTCAGCCCCATGCCTTTGGAGAACATGGGTGCTGAGTCATCCTCGTCATACATGGTCACCGGGAAGCACACAGTCACCTTCTCTTTGTTGGCTCCAGTGTCCACCATGCACTCGGCCACCAGCACATACTTCCCCTGAAGCTCCCAGTCCAGGGCCCAGCGAGTGCTCACCTCCAAGTTTTCTGGGCTGCAATGAAAGGGTAGACTCTCCCCTTCCAAGAGCCTTCACATTGATGTTGGGGCAAAAGAACTGCACAGGTAACAGGTGTAACGGGTAGAAGGTGCCAGGGCACCTGTTCTCCCTGATGCAGAAGGACAGGTCTGTCTCCAGGATGTAGAGGTCATGGGATTTGAGGGAGCTACATGCTGGGAAGGAGTCACTGATGAATGAGACGTGCATATGGGCACAGCCTGGCCATTGGCATTTGTCCTCCCACTGGGTTGCGAACCCCAGGGAGACCTGGAAGAAGATGGTGAGCAAGGGGAAGCCACTATTGTGAATGCTAAGCTGTTACCAGGAACTGTGGACCAGGCCCTGGTTGAGGTAGAGAAGGTCAGTGTCCTCAAGGATGTAGAGCCAATCATTCTCATGCAGCCATGTGCAGAAGGCGCTAGAGAGATTCTTGCCCAGGCGGAAGCTGGGACTTCTTTAGGGTCATCCTGCACAGGAGGGACATAGAGCAGAGGTGTGCCAGCTGGCTGGTCCACATACAGCCTCTCCCAGTAAGCATCCCTTGAGAAGTAGAGGCCCAGCAGGGCTTCACCCAAGAGCAGAGGCAGCAAAAACAGCTTTAGCCCCAGCCCTGGGATGCTGGGCATCACTTTTGCCACTGGCCATGTGGGCGAGGGCCTTGGTGGAAGAACAGGGGGTCTCAGAGATGGGGTGTGGCCACACCAAAGGCCGTCTTGATATAGTCACCATTGTCCCTACGCTCCGAGGATGTTGAAGAGCCAGCAGTGGGGCCCTGGGAAGTGGTAGCGAATACTGGAGGCAGGCGGTAGAGCTCTCCTGGGGCCAGTGTCAGATGGTGCTGCTGGGAAGAGGGGGAGATCAGAGGATGTGGGGGCAGTGGTGGGTATGGGGATGAGACCTCTGGGGAGAGAAGGCCATACCCACTATGGGTACCAAGCTTAGGGGACTTGGGAGAACTGGAGTTCTTTATGAAAAAGGAGACCAATCCTCAGTGTCCCAGGATCCTCTGTCCAGGGTCCATTGCCAGCACTGATCAGCACCCAGGTCACCCACTGAGGTTGGTGTGGGTCCCTCTGGGCTGCAGCCAGAGCCAGGAAGAGCTGGATAGCCATCAGCTGGAGTACTGCCATTTGGTGTCAGGATAGCGCACACTTGCAGCTCATGTAGCCAGGGTCACTCTCATCAGGATGATTGAGCTTCTGCAGTTTGTGCTGCTGAATCTCACATGCCAGTATGTAGAAGGCATCCTCCACACCCTGCTGGGTCTTGGCTGATGTTTCAATGTACGTGATGCCATAGCTGCAGGCAAAGTCCTGGGCCTGCTGAGACTCAACAGAACAAGCTGTCAGGTCACACTTGTTCCCCACCAGCACCATTGGCATATCGTCTGAGTCTTTCACCCACATGATCTGCTCCCTGTAGTGATCACTGTCTTCAAAGGACTTGGTATTGTTGATGGCAAACACACAGAGGAAACCCTCCCGTGTGCCCATGTTCTGGTCCTGCACGGCACTATACTTCTCTTGACCTGTTGGGTCTAAGATGTCCAGCGGACATGTCTCCCCATCTATGACCACCTGTTTCCGATAGGAGTTCTCTATGGTGGGGTCATAACTTGTCCACAAAATGGTTCTGGATCAGCTGGATGGCCAGGGCACTCTTTCCCACACCACCACTTGTATCCTGTCATCACTTCTATAGGGACTGCCACTCCAGGAGCTCCTGCCCCACAAGGGGAACAAAGGGGTCACTGGGGAGCAGAAGGCCCTGATTGGGGCCCAGCACAGGCGTCCTTGTATCCCCGAGGCTGGAGCACCATGGCCGTAGCATGCAGAGTAACTGAATATGGTGGCTAATTCCCCTTTCTGTTCTATTGAAACAAAAATATATTTGTTTGCTAAAGCATGTAAAAATGGGTAATATCTGTTTGTCAGAGAATATTTGGCTCTGGGTCTCTGGGGTTAACTCCCTATGTTTGTAAAGGGGGTACCTTTAGGAAGGGCTGGCATGCCTTGCAGTTATGAACTATCTTTTAAGGTCAATATCCTAGGTCCTGATGCCAGCTCGTCGGCATGGTGGTTTCCCTCAGACAGAAATCCTGAGAGCCCAGAATGCCCTCCTCATATGTTGTATGGAGCATGCCCATTCCTCCAGTAATCCCCTGAGGGCAACCGTGAGTGGGGAAATTAACTACATACTGCGTTGGACTCTATCTATGAACTCCTGTAGGGGTTCGTTGGGTTTTTGTCTTCCCCCTGCTATGGAGATTCAGTAGGCCCTTCACCTAATGTGCTCCAGGCTGCAAGCCCTGCTTGTCTAACCTGATCTCAGTAAGGCCCTTGCATGACTGCCTGTTGGACCCCCGTAAAGTACCCTTCAGCTGTACCTAATAGCATGTCATAGGTGATAGGGATAGGGGGGTTGGCTGCCCAGTTGGCCTCTGCCCTGGTCTGGCATTCCTCCTTAGAGAAGATGTAGTGGGCTCTGGAAAGACGACCTTGATCAGATCTAACCAGTCCTCTGAGACACGGGGATTACAGGCAATGTCCTGTAGTAAGATATGAGCCCATGGAGGGCCTGTTCCATCTTCCACTACTGCTTTGCAGAGTTTTTTGCGATCTTTAGCGTCCCAGGGGCACCACTCTAGAGGTCTATTAGGGCCGGGGGGCCAAGTTTTCCCCTGGCCCATGCCTCCCAGTGAGGGGCTGGTTGTAGGGGTCCATATCGTGGAGTTCTCTCCTTAATGCCTCAACCCCAGGGTCCCAAGGTGGAGGGCCAGAATCCCTTGGGGCACAGGGCTCAGGCTCAGTGTATTACTTTTGCTTTAACCTCTACTGTATACTTCTCTGCACATCTCTCACACTCCTCACAGAATTTGCCCCAATTTTTTCCTCTCAGAACCTTCCCCATTCTTTTTAGCCCCCAGGAGGGGGACTGTTTTTCTTTCTTTCTTTCTTTTCTAACCCTTGGGGAGAATCATTCCCCCTCTTTGACTCTTTGGGTGGCAGAGAATCTGTGTGAAAAGCTGCCTTAAGAGCTGTGATAGTAGGGTAGAAGCCCAGGGGCGGCAGTATGCCTAAATGTTTCTCCCTTTCTCTTGCCAGCTTTTGCATTCAGGCCCAGATGCTGCAGGAGAAAAGGTTGGCATTAGGCACCCAAGAGGCAAGGAGAATTATAGTCTCCCAGGTGGCAATAGCATTACTTTTAGAAATTGCGAGCCCTCTAGACTTAAATATATAATGCAGGGCCTTGAGGGCTGACTTACCACTTGAGGAGGTTGCATTACCCATACTGAGGGATTCACATACCTTTGAAGACCTCTTGCCCTGGCCAATTGTGCTTTTGAGCCCAACGTGGGGTCTTACTCCACCGGGAACTTAGGTCACCTCTGAAGAGGTGGCCTGGAACCGAGGAAAGGTAAGTGCACCACTCGCCCGTTTCCCAGGCTTTCTCTTACCAGGAGACAATCAGATGCAGTGGGGAGTCAAGTCGAGCAAGAACTCATTTATTATTAGGCAGTGAGCCTCTTTCATAGCAGAAAACCTCAGAACCCTGGGAGGAGGTGGAAGGAACCAACCAATCGTTTGAAAGGTCACCCTATGCTCATTTCTTTGTTTACGAGCTGTTTATGCACTGACGTCATCTCCTGATCTTTGTATCTAATCTCTGTGTAAACAACTTGGGCTAACTTCCTCTCAGCACCGTCTTTGTAGCTCATGTCATCCTATGTGCCCCACAATTCTCTGCATTTTGACCAGATGTGGGACTTTGTGATAGTCTCCATATGTTACAAAAGCTTTTTTGATGAGGGTGGGAACTATATTTATCTGTGTGTAAAAGATAGGTGTTAAGAAAACAGCTAGAAAGTATACTGGATTCTGAAACTTACAGTAGCAGGTTCACCTCTTAGATGCCCTTTCCAGGCCCAAGTGGTTGTTTATGTGTGGGGCAGCAATTTCCTATCTCCAGGTGGGGTGAGCCCAGGGCACATTTGCTCCCTATCTACCTAAAGGCTGAGAATCAACACATTCAGACATGTTGGAATTCTATATCCTTGGGTGTCTGCAAATGTCTCAAATGAGATACTTTTGCCTGGACACTTAACACTTACCAAATATCTGCCAATGAAGATAACTGCAAGAAGGCAGATGTCTAAGTTTTTATTGGAGAAAGGAACAAAGACCTGGTTGTGGGAAACAAGTATTGACTGTGTGACTGTTTCCATACACAGCTGGGGATGTTATCCAAATACCGTAAATGTATAGGGGAAGTTGTGCCCAATAAATGATCAATCACATTGTTAGAAATTCTTGGGGAAAGAATCAGATGGGAAGGCTACAAAGCACACAAGAAATTTACTTCAGGAAACAGCGAATCCATTCAAAAGCCAATATCACCAAAACTCCTTAAGTTTTGGCTTTAACCAGGGGCTCTGCTGGGTTAGCCTTGTCAGTGCCAGCTGAGTAATTACTTCTTATTTCTGTGGCTCAAAGCATTAGTCCCATTACATTTTTTTTAAAGATTTATTCATTTATTATGTATACAGTGTTCTGTGTGCGTGTATCCCTGCAGACCATAAGAGGGCACCAGATCTCACTACAGATGGTTGTGAGCCACCATGTGGTTGCTGGGAATTGAACTCAGGACCTTTGGAAGAACAGCCAGTGCTCTTAACCGCTGAGCCATCTCTCCAGCCCCCCCCTATTACATTTTAAGCTATTGTGAACAGCAGTTTTTCTTATTTCTTTCTCAACATGTTCATTGTTGTCATTTGAAAGTGCTGCCTTGCAGAAAGGACTTATGAGGTCTAAGTATTTTCTTGGACGAGTCTTTAGGATTTGTGACATGTGGGGCAATATCATCTGTGAGGGAGGATCATCTGACTACTTTCCTACTCATATCATATTTCTATATTTATCCTTTCTTTCAGTCAAGACCTTGAAGAGTATATAAAATAAAGCATAATCAATGAGGTATGAATATATATATATATGTACACATACGTAGGCAGTCATATGCATGCACTTATACATGCATATATACATGCACACATACTCTCACATAAAAAAATCATTAAATAAGAGGCCAAAAATAATCCTGGAGCAAAACAATAAAGTGCAGCAATTCAATTTGTCAGACAAAAGATCCTAGTACAGGGCAAGTCTCTGAGTGAAATTGCTAGGCAGCTGCTCAGGACCTTCACATCCCTCCAAGCCCACACCCAGGCATCACCAGCCCTGGTGACAGTCAGTGTCCTTCTTTAATGTCTCGGCACAAAGTATGAAAGCCATCTCATCTGTGTAGCCAGTACATGTAACCTATGTAGTCTCTGAACACAAACTGTGTATGAGCAGGCACTGGAACAGAAGCTTTCCATTGCATAGTATTCAGAGAACCACCATTCTGAAAAGACAGCAGGCTAAAGCCCTAAATCCTGTCTTCCATCTCATCTCCACCCAGCTAACATTCTGGATCAGAGGAGGAACAGCAGCATACAGCCATTTCACAGATCAGGTTCTCTCCCCTCTGTCAGTACATTTCTGATATCTGTGTCCCAGGAAGTGATGGCAGGGAGCAGAAAGGTATTTAAGGCATGAGGACCAGGAACTAGAGTCAGTTAAGCTTTTAGGCTTTTGAGCAGCACAGTTCAGCTGAGAGGCATCCAGTCTGAGGAAATAGGATCAGCTGAGGAATTGGCAAGGTGAGGTAGCTGTGGCTTGTTCTGCTTCTCTGATCTTTCAGCATTCACCCCAATACCTGGCTCCGGGTTTGTTTTTATTAATAAGAACTTTTAAGATTCGTGCTACACATGATTTTTTCTTTACTATCCCTTTACAAAACAAGACAGAGATGTGCTTTTACAACACCTACTTATAATTATGCCAAGCCTGTAAAGAGATATCAATGAAAAATTCTCATGCAAGGAATGTTAAACAGTCCAACTTAGTGTCCATATTTTGTGCCTCAACCACTGACTGGAATTGGTTCATAAACAATTTTATCAATCCATTAATTACCATTACATGGATGATATTTTATTGGCTGCTTCTGAAGCAGAAAAAATTTTACTTTGTTGGGGATTACAGATTACACCTGAGAAGATACAGAGGGGAAATTCTGTAAACTATTTAGAATTTAAATTAAGTCAACAAAAATATCCAACCCCGGGGCTGGAGAGATGGCTCAGAGGTTAAGAGCACTCACTGCTCTTCCAGAGGTCCTGAGTTCAATTCCCAGCAACCACATGGTGGCTCACAACCATCTATAATGAGATCTGTGCCCTCTTCTGGCCTGCAGTCATACATGTTGTATATATAATAAATAAATAAATCTTAAAAAATCCAACCCCAAAATTTCAGATCAGAAGACATCAATTGCAAACTCTTATTGGTTTTCAAATATTATTGGGAGATATTAATTGGGTATGACTCAATACTGGATTGACTACTCAAGAATTAATTTTCTTTTTTCTTTTTTTTTTCTTTTTTTGGTTTTTCAAGACAGGGTTTCTCTGTGTAGCTTTGTGCCTTTCTTGGAACTTGCTTTGTAGACCAGGCTAGCCTCAAACAAACAGAGATCCGCCTGCTTCTGCCTCCCGAGTGATGGGATTAAAGGCATGCACCACCACCGCTCAGCTGAATAAATACTTTATTTCAAGTTTTGCATGGTAATTCAGATTTAGATAGTCTGTGAGATCTAACAGCTGAAGCAGAGAAAGAAATGACTCAAGTGAAAAAAAGATTACCTGAGGCATATCTGGATCAATTAAGTCCTAAACTTGAATATATTTTAGTTATGTTACCTTCTACCAATACCCCTATTGGACTTACTATGCAAACAGAGTATAATATTTTAGAATGGACCGACCTTTTTTTAGCCCAAAAACATTAAAAAAAATTAAAAGCTTATGTAGAAAAATTGGTTCAGTCTCTGTGAGCAATTATGAGACCTGGTTAGTTGTTCATGAGGCCCATGTTTTTGACCTCTTGGACTCCTGTAATCCTTCCTCCTCATCTTCTGCAGGATTGCCAGAGATCCAGCTATTGTTTGACTGTGGTTCTCTACATCTGCTCTCATCAGTTGCTGGATGAAGCCTCTCTGATGATGTTTATGATGGGCTCCAGTATATGAGTACAGCAGAGGACCATTAGGAATAATTTCATTGAGTTATTTATTTATTTAATTTTTGGGTTCATATTCAGCTCTATCCTTGGTCTCTGGACTTTCCCACATCTGATTTCTGCCCCGCCCCAGACAGTGCCAGGTGTGGGCTCCGTCTCATGGCATGGGTCTCAAGCTACACCAGTCATTGGTTGTCCACTCCACAAGTTCTGCCCCAGCACATCTAGTTGAGGTTTTTGTGGCTAGGTTGGTGTCCCAATCACTCCTCCTTCAATGGTTACAGAAGTTGGCTGGTTCAGGTGTCCACATTACTAGGAGTCTTTGCTAGGATCACTCTTGTAGATTCCTGGGAGTTTTCATTTACTTAGTTTCTACCATGCCACTGAAATGACCCCCAATTCCATGCCTCTCCCAGGACTCTCTCCCCACTACCTGATTCCTCCTGCTCCCATCTCCACCCACTCCCAGTCCAACCATGAAATCTTTTTATTTCCCCTTCCCAAGGATACTCATGCACATCCTCTTTTTTTCATTTTTCTTTATTAAGAATTTTTCTACTCACTCTACATAATACCCACAGATCCCTCTCCTCCCTTCTCTCACCCTCCAGTCCTCCCTCACTAGCCACCCCACATCACCCAAATCAAGGTCTCCCATCGGGAGTCAGCAGAGCCCGGCACACTGAGCCTAGGCAGGTCCAAGGCCCTCCCCACTGAACCAGTGATGCTGTGCAAGGCATCACACTACAGTCACTGGGCTCCAAAAAGCCTGCCCATGCAACAGGGACAGATCCCGTTCCCCCTGCCTGGGTGCTCCCCAAACAGTTTGAGCCAAACAACCATCTTCCATATCCAGAGGGCCCAGTTCAGTCCCATGGGGGCTCCACAGCTACTAGTCTATAGTTCATGGGCCTCTATTAGTGTGGCCGGTCATCTCTGCACATCTTCCCATCATGATCTCCACGTCCCCCGCCTGCAGAATTCCTCCTCTCTCTCATCAATTGGATTCCCAGAGTTCAGCCTGGCGCCTGGTCTTAGATCTCTGCATCTGCCTCCATCAGTCACTGGACAAAGGTTCTGTGATGACAGCTAGGTTACTTGCTAGGCTGGTCACCAAAGTATACCAGTCCAGGCACCCTCTGGACCACTGCCAGCAGACCAAGGTAGGGTCATCCTTGTGGATTCCTGAGAGCCTCCATGGCACCCTGCCTCTTCCTATTCCCATGATGTCATCATCGATCATGGTATCTCCCTCCCTTCCCTCCCACTCTGTCCCTGTTCCAGCTCAACCCTCCCATTTCCCTATGTTTTCATGCCCCACTTCTCACCCTCCACCACCCCACCAACTCCCAATCCGTTCATATAGATCTCATCCACTTCTTCACTGGGTCATCCATGTGTCCCTCCTAGGGTATATCCCTGTTAGCTAGCCTCTCTGGAGCTGTGGGTTGGAGTCTGGCCATCCCTTCCTTCACATACAGTATCCACTTATGAGTGAGTACATACTATGTTTGTCCTTCTGAGACTGGGTTACCTCACTCAAGATGTTATTTTCTAGTTCCATTTATTTGTCTGCAAAACTTATGATGTCATTGTTTTTACCGCTGAGTAGTACTCCATTGTGTATATATGCCACATTTTCTTTATCCATTCTTCAGTTGAGGAGCATCTAGTTTGTTTCCAGGTTCTTGCTATTACAAATAATGCTGATATGAACATAATTGAGCATGTGTCCTTATGGAAAGATTGAGCATTCCTTGGGTAAATGCCCAAGAGTGGAACAGCTGGGTCTTGAGGAAGACTTACTCTCAATTTTCTGAGAAACCACCATACTGATTTCCAGGGTGGCTGTACAAGTTTGTCATGCATACCCTTTTGAGCCCTCCTTGTTACTTAGCCTCTGGGGCTATGTATTGTGACATTATTATATTTATAAGTGAGTACATACCATGTTTGTATTTCTGGGTCTCAGTTATCCCAACCAGGATGATTTTTTTCTATTTCCATCCACTTGTTGTCAAACTTTATAATGTCCTTGTTTTTAACAGCTGAATAATGGTCCATTGTGTAAATGTAGCACATTTTCTCTACCTCTTCTTTAGTTAGCGACATCTAGGTTGTTTCCACTTTCTAACTATTATGAATAAAGCTGCTATGAACATAGTTGAGCAAGTCTCCATCAGGAATGGAGGCATGTTCCCCTTTCTTCACATACTTGCCATCATGAGCTGTCACTTAAGGTCTATTTTTAATTTAAAATGTATTTGTTTTTCTAGACAGAGTTTCTCTGTAGACTTAGCTGTTTCAAAGCTTACTCTAGAGACAAGGCTGGCATTGAACTCACAAAGATGTACCTGCCTCTGCCTCCCCAGTGCTGGGACTAAAGACACATGCCACCAACACCCAGCGATCACTTGTATTTTTTAACTTGGCCTTTATGAGGGATGTATGATGCAATACCTGAGTCATTTCGATTTGTATTTTCATGATGACAAAGGGTGTCAAACATTTTTAAGTACTTCTCAGCCATTTGAGATCCATCTGCTGAGAAATCTCTATTTAGATGTATACCTAATTTTTAAATTTATATTATTTAGTTTGATGTCCAGTTTCTTAAGTTCTTTATATATTTTGGGTATTAGCCCTCTGCCAGATGTGCAGTTGGTGCAAATCTTGTCCCATTCAGTAGGCTGTCATTCGGTCCTATTGATGGTATCTTTTTTCTCATAGAAGGTTTTCAGTTACATGAGGTCCCAGTTTTTAACTGTCAGTCTTAGTGCTTCTGCTATTGGTGTTCTGTTCAGAAAGTTGTCTCCTGTGCCAGTGAGTTCAAGGCTATTCCCCCACATTCTATTCCATAAGGTTCAGTGTTTCTGGTTGTATGATGTGGTCTTTGAATCACTTGGATTGGAGTTTTGTGCAGGGTGATAGATATGGATCTATTTGCATTTGTCTACAGTCCAACATCCAGTAAGGCCAACAGCATTTATTGAAGGTGTTTTCTTTTTCCCATTGTATATTTAAGAGCGCATAAGGAAATTTTGTCTCCTAATATCTCAAAGTCCTCTAGTGTCCCCAGGAACCCAAATACTACCAAGTTTCCAATGGCAACCAGACCCTGAAAGGTCCCCACAACCCCAAGTGCTCCCACGAGCACATGGGGAACATACTTTTCATAGGCATCTATGTTGAATACTTTCCCAGGTCCTCAAACACAGGGAAAGTTCCCAGTTGTCCCAAGTCCACCAAGGTCCTCTTGTTCCCCAATAAGTTATATTTGATAAGGTTCTCTGGGCACTCTAATGCACAGAGACAACCCCAAGACTCTAAAGAAACCATGTGTACACCAAGGAACAAAACTTTTGCTGCAAGAATATTTTGATATTCAGTGCATGTACCCCTGCCTGGAGCAATGCATAGAACTGGCTGATAAGATTCTTGTGATTGCATAACAAATTCAGGTATGACCCTCTCTTATTCCTCTCTCCTCAAGCTGGAATAATCACTCTCACATTAGCTACCAGTACACATATCAGAATCCTACAGTGATGCTTTACTGCTTGTGGCAGCTTGGGACAGTTAGAGAATGTGTATATATGTGCATCTGGGGCTGTTCCGTGAATTCTGATTCAACTGGGGTACATCAATGAAGTCAAATTATTGCCTCCCAGGGTCTAAAATATCCTCTATCTCAATGGTTTGCAATCTTCATAATGCTGCTATCCTTGAACTCATGTTGTGGTTCCACACAACCACAAAACTGTTTTCATTGATATTTCATAACTATAATTTTGCTACTGTTATGAATCATAAATATAAATATCTGATCTTTCCAATGTTCTAAGGCCACCCCTATGAAGGGTCATCAACTCCAACAGGGGTTCTTACCCACAGCTTTAGAACCACTGTCTTAGCTGAACCTTCCTAGTCCTTTGGTGTCAAGTCTCACTCGTCTTCCCTTCTTACCTCCTTTTTGACATCAAAGGCCTCAGAACTCTGAGTGTGGGTGTGTGGCTATAGCCAGCTTTCCATCCAGCATGTTCACCATATGGCCCAGTTGGGGGCACTCAGTTTTTCCTCTGACTTCTCCTTTGTCCTCCTAGATCTGGATCAAGATCCACAGTGGTAAAGTAAGTACAAAGGGGAGAAATTTCATGACAGTCCAGAGGAGCGCCTATGATAGGTGGAAAGTGAATGTTTTCTAAGTCATCCCATTTTCTTGATTGCTTAACTGTCCTTATCTTTGTCAATGTAGATTTCAAATCTCTAGGCATATCCACTGTGAGCTGACTAGCAAAATCAACCCCGGCCCGGACAGTTCTCTCCATAGTTACCAGACCCAGGAGTGTGCCCGTTGTCATCTTCAAGGGGACCTGCTTGATTCTCAAGCCCCAGCTGCAGCTACAGACCCTGGTCAATCTGAAACAACTGAAGCCCTGACTGTCTCCCACAGTTACTGAGGGTCGAGCCCCAGCTGAAGGTCCAGTTCCAACAGCTGCTGCAGCCTAAATTACAGAGGATGCTCAAGATCCAGATCATTATCTGAGCAGCTCTTGCAATGAACCCATGAAAACCTGAAGACTTCAGGGCACTCACAGCCTTGAAGTTACATCCTGACTCCACACAATCCCTCTCACCCCTGGAACAAGAACCCTTGGTGTTAGCCAAAAAAAAATCTCATTTGCAAGAAAGATGTGGGACATTTCTGAATGTGAGGATTGGGGATTTGGTGCCCCTTTGTCTTAAGTACTGCAGGTCATGTCCTTGTGTTGGTTTGTAGATAGAGTCAGCAGCTCACTCCTGCTTTACACTGTTTTCACATGACGACTTAATTGTGCCCTGACTGAGGAATTTATTATTTTGTCTCTTATATGGGGGGGCTCTCCTGGAGCTCCTGGCACTTCTCCCTCCCCCTTACAGAGTGTAGGGGTAACAGGCAGAAGCTGCCACCACACTCAGATCACTTTAATTTTTTGACACTGGTTCCAACTCTATTTTAGCAAGTGTGCCTGGACATTTTTATGAACTCACTTGTTTTGTCCCCTGAATGCTGGGATACTAGCTGCTGACTGAGAATTGAACAGGAGTTAGAAGTTCCTCAGAGATTTTTCTTTACCCAGTTTAATTGGCTTAGTTTTTATGGTCTATGAAATAATTATATGAATTTGTCTCTGTACTGAACCAGTGTTTACATATGTAGCCCAGGCTGACCCCTATGTTGTAGCCTTACTCCTCCTGCCTCCTGAGTGCTGAGATTCCAGGTGTGTGCTAAATGCCTGGGTTACCATGAACTTTTCTTAGTACTTAATGTTTTGTAAAGATATTTTATAGTTTCATTTATGTTTTTTTAAATAAAGTGCTTTTTGAGTAAAATTTAATGTGGTCAATTTGGCTACTTCTCATTGCGTACCTTCAAAACTTTAGAAAATTCTGTGACTAGAGACATCCAGTCACTGATTCCTTTCAGTGAGCTGGAGAGATGGATCAGTGAGTCAGAGTCATGGTTTAACCAGGAAAGCCTGGTTCAATTCTTGCTACCACCAGCTGGCTCACAATCATCCTAGGATCCTGGGCGTGCCTGGGTTGTACACACACATGTGCAGACTAACCACATATACACACACACACACACACACACACACACACACACACACACACACACATAATGAACAGATTGCTTGTTGATCTTGAAGGCTGGAATTTCTCTTCTGGAAACTTGGTCCTGAACCCCTTAAATGCCTATTCCTGCAGTTCTAGGGGCTCTGAAACCCTCTTCTAGGCTTTGGGCACCCATCCACAGAAGGCAGACACAATCTGAGAAACATAAATAAAAATGTAAAAATATCTTCCAAAAGAAAGCATTTAGCTGGGTGTTGGAGTACAAGCTCTTAATCACAAGATTTTGGAGACTGAGGCAGGCTAATCTGTACTAGTCCCAGGCTACTGTGGCCCATAGAGTGGGATTGTCTCAAAAAACACCCTTAGAAATTCATTACTTGATTTTAGATTCTATTTTAGTTAAATAAAAATATAAAATATTTTCTTCAATCAATTAAAAAATGTTCACACCAGAATTTCTGTTAGTGTTTATTTATTTACTTCTTTCTCTTTTTTTTTTGATACAGTGTTTTTCTGTGTAATATCCCTAGGTGTCCTGGAACTCCCTTTGTAGACCAGGCTGGCCTCGAACTCAGAGATCTGCCTGCCTCTGCCTCCTGAGTGCTGGGATTAAATGCCTGTGCCACCCCTTCTTGCTTAGTAGTTCCTTTTGTTGCTTTAAATTGTTTATCCCAGAGATAGAACACAGGTCACCAGGCTCTGTGGCAAACTCCTTTCCCTGAAGTCCCACTTCCTTTGCCCCCCTCCCTTTCTAATTTTATTATGACACAGTGTTTCACTGACTTTCCCAGACCTGATATTCAGTCTGGCTGCCTCACGCTGAGTGGCTGGCATTACAGATCTGTAACCCAAGCCCTGGTTTATCAGCTTTTGAGGGATATCCACATTGTTTCTATAGTGGCTGTTCTCCAACCTGCAACAAGTAAGTATACTTCTTTGCCCACATCTTCACCAGCATGAGGTATCATTCATTTTCTTTTTTATCTTGGCCACTCTGACTAGGTAAACATGAATCCCAACTTATATTTTCCATTTATCTGATGTGTAAAGACATTGAATTCTTCCTCTTCCTTCTTTTCTTGTTAATATTATTGTTTTATTATTTCTTTGAGACAAAGTATCTGTCTAGAGTCATGGCTGTCCTTGATCCTACTATGTTGACCAGACCAGGCTGGAACTCACAGATTTCTTCCTGCCTTAGCCTTCAGAGTGTTGTGATTAAAGGTATCTACCACCACAGGTAGCCTATTTTACATTGTTTAAAAGTGTTTCTCAGGCATTTGTGTTTCATCTTTTGAGAAATTTTAATTTAGTTTTATACTCTATTTTTAATTCTGGAAACTTGTTTTCTTTCTTTTTTATTACCAAGTTTTTTGAGAACATGTCTCTCTTCGTAGCCCTAGCTGTCCTAAAACTGTTAAGAAAGAGCAGACTATCCTGAAACTTTCATAGTTCCACTTGCCTTTTCTTCCCTAGTGCTGGGATTAAAGATGACCACACGATTTGCTAGGCTAGCTTGTTCTTGTAGTTTAAAAATTGTCTGTGTATTCTAAGTATTACTCATCTGTCAGAACATGTAGTATGAGAAAACTTTTGATGTTCAGACGGAACACACCCATGTCTACTCACCCCTCATAGGGAACCCATGACAGAAAAAAGTATGGATATCACCAAAGTCGAATTGGAGCTCAGCATGGTGGTACACACTTTTAATCCCAACCTTGAGAGGCAGAGGAAGGATGATCTCTGTGAGTTCAAACCCAGCCTGGTTTCTACTATAGCCAGCATTACTCAGAGAAACCCTATCTCCAGAAACATAAAAAAAGAAGAAGAAAGGACAAAAAGAAAAAAGTAGTGCAAGTTCGTGAACTGTGAGTTTTCTTGCATTCCTTATAGGTTTTTAGACACTGGGTATAGCAAACATACTCTAGTGCAGGTCACATGATCAGGTCAGCAGTTAATGGTTTAATGGACTCCATTAGGTGTCTGTGTGTGTCTTACTTATTTTCTTTTTTTATTTACTTCTGTATTCATTTTTATTAAAGATGATAATCCTGACATTTGGTAAGTTTGATGTGGGTAAGAGCAGGGGAGGGAAAGGAATATGATTTCATATATCTTCACATCTACACATTTGTTGTCTCAGAAGGTCTTTCTGTGTAGCTACAGCTGTCCTGAAAAGTGTTATGTAGATCAGGCTAGCCAACTCACAGGGATCCACCAGCCTCTTCCTCCTGAGTCCTGGGATTAAAGGTAGATCATATGCCAAAGTAATTAAAATACATTTAATACACTTTTCTCCTAAAAAGCCAGTAATAATATCTGAGGCCACCAATATGGCTCACTAGGAAAAAGAATTTGCCAAAAAGAGATTCCTGAAGGTATAATCTTTTGTGTTTGGATGGGATGGTCTATAGATGTCTGTTAAGCCCATTTGAGTCATAACATATGTGAGTTCCCTTATTTATGTTTTAAGTGTCAGTATGGCAGACCTGTGAGATTGGGGTGTTGAAGTCTCACACTATTAGTGTGTGGGGTTTGATGTGTGACTTTAAGCTCTAGTGACTTTTTTTACAAATGTGGGTGCCTTGTATTTGGGGCATAAATGTTCAAAACTGAGGCTTCTTCTTGATGGATTTCCTGTGATGAATATGAAATATAATTCTCCATCTCTTTTGATTAATTTTAGTTTGATATCAATTTTGTTAGATACTAGGATAGCTACACCAGCTTGCTTCTTAAGTCAATTTAATTGGAAGGTCGTTTCCCAACCTTTTGTGTCTGTCTTTGAAGTTGAGCTGTGTTTCCTGTATGCAGCAGAAGGATGGAGCCTGTTTTTCCTATCCATTTTTTTAGCCTGTGTCTTTTTATACGTGAAAGAGTCCACTAATATTAAGTGATATTAGTGACCAGTGATTGTTTATTCCTGTTATTTTTGGTGGTTGGTGTGTATTTCCTTCTTTGGGATTTGCACCTGTGGGGTTATATATTTAGTACACTTTCATGAGTGCATCTAACTGCCTTGGGTTGGAGTTTTCCTTCTAGTTCTTTCTGTAGAGCTGGATTTTTGATAGGTATTGTTTAGATCTGGTTTTGTCTTGGAATATCTTATGTACTGATAATGGTGATTGAAAGTTTTACTGGGTATAGTAATCTGGGCTGGCATCCATGGTCTCTTAGTGTCTACATAATATCTGTCCAGGACCTTCTGGCTTTCAGAGTCTCCATTGAGAAGTTGCTTGTTATTCTGCTGGGTCTGACTTTTTAAGTCACTTGGCCTTTTAATTTTGCTGCTCTTAATATTCTTTCTTTATTCTGTGTGTTTAGTGGCTTAATGGTTATATGGTGAGAGGACTTTTGTGAGGTCTATTCTAATTGGTATTTTGTAAGTTTCTTGTGTCTTCATAGGCATTTCCTTCTTTAAGTTGGGAAAGTTTTCTTCCATGGTTTTGTTGAATATATTTTCTACGTATTTGAGTTGGTATTCTTCCCCTTCTTCTATCCCTATTATTTTTAGGTTTAGCCTTTTTATGATGTCTCAGATTTCCTGGACATTTTGTGTTATAACTTTGTTGGCTTTATGTTTTCGTTGACTGAAGAATCTAATTCCTCTATTGTATCTTCTATGCCAGAGATTCTCTCTCCTGTCTGTTGTATTCTGTTGGCTACACTTGCATCTGTAGTTCCTGTTCATTTCCTCAGATATTCCATTGCCAACATTCCCTCTGTTTGTGTATTCTTCATTGCTACTATTTAAATTTTTAGGTCTTGAACTGTTTTCTTCACCTATTTAATTGGTTTTTGCTTGGTTTTATGGGATTTTTTAAGGGATATATTGATTTCTTCCAATTTTTTGTTTGTCTTTTCTTCAATTACTTTAATGGATTTTCATTTCCTCTTTAAAGGCCTATATCATCTTCATAAAGTTATTTTTAAGGTTGCTTTCTTCTGCTGCTTCTTCATTGTGACATTAAGGTCTTGCTGTTGTAGAACCACTAGGTTCTGCTGGTGCCATATTGCTCTTTATGTTGTTGTATTTTTGCACTGGTGTCTACCCTTTTTTTTTCTTCCAATACTTGCAAGAGGTGTCTGTGTCTGAGGGAGCTGTTCTCGGTCCAATCTGTGCTTGCTGTGTCTGTGTCTCAGGGGGCCACCTTTAGTGCAATTAGAGCTCTTGTTCCAACTGGAGATTGCAGATTCTGTATCTCATGGAGATGCTGAGGTAGTGGGGGGCATGGGTGGATTTGGGGGAGGGAGTAGGTCTTGTAGGGTCTGATGAGGGGTGTTGATGGTGAGGCCTGCCTGCAGGAGTCTTCCGTGCTGGCCTGCAAATGGAGCAATGATGGGGAGGAGCATGAGTTGTGCCCCAGAGCCTAGGTTCTAGAGACAGGACTCTCTGGGTGGGAGAAGAGCCACTCACCTCTTCATTCAATCAGAACTGAAGATTCTGCGTCTCAGGGAGCCTCTGAGGTCACAGGAGGAATGAGTAGGTTTGGGGAAGTGAGTGGGTTTTATAAATTTCACAGTCCAATGTGGGGTGTTACTGGGGATGCCTGCCCACTGGATTCTTCCCTGCTGGCCTGCAACTGGGGCAGCCATCACTTGTATATTTTCAAGAATATTGTTTAACCATTTGGTGAGCTCTTCCCTGGGGAAGACTATTCCTCCTGCTCTCAGTATTCCTTATTTGCCTGCAGCTCTTTGTGTAGGGTTGAGGTCTCCTGAGCTTTCCCTTGTTCATGTTTGCTCCGTGTTCTGCTCATATTTTGGCAGCTGTGTTGGTGAGACTTCGAAATCCCCAAAAGTACATTGAGATCAGCTTTTAAAAAAGTAGAGGCTGTAGAGAATGTTCAGTGGTTGAGGGAACTTGCTGTTCTTCCAGGGAACCTGGGTTCAGTTCTTAGCATGTGCATGGTATCCCACAATCATTCAGTTCCAGGGATTGAAGGTTTTGTCCTGTCATTTGTGGCCTCCAGGCACACACAAATAGCACTCAGACAGACATGAAGACAAAAATTATACACATGAAGTAAATAAATCTTAAAAAAATACTACTCTTGCAGAAGACATAGGTTGGATTCCTAGAACCAATGTGGTGGCTCAAAACCATGTGTATCTCCAGTTACACATGATTCAGGGATATGATGCTCTCTTCTAGATTTTGAGTGCACTAGCCACACACATATATGTCCACATTATTATTCATTCTTAATAATTATTTATCATTAAACACTTCATTTAACCTCAGCTGGATTTATTTGTTTGTTTATTTATGTGTGTGTGGTATTGGATATTTCCACAGAAGTGCAGGAGTCTTCCAAGGAGATGAGAATGTTGGATTATATGGATAGAGAGTTACAGACAGTTGTTAACCACCTGACAAGGGAAATAGAAAAAGAACTTGGTTTCTTTGCAGTTCTTGATGAATAATTTTTCTTGTCACTTTGTGGTCTGTGAGTTTCAGATAGAAAAGCAAACCTACTCATCTGCCAATGCAGAAGAGAAGCTTTAGGCATTCATAGCTGTTATGAGATACCATCTTACACCTGTCAGAATGGCTATGATCAAAAACACTGATGACAGTTTATGGTGGAGAGGATGTGGAACAAAGAAAACATTCCTCCACTATTGGCAGGACTGCAAACTTGTACAGCCACTTTGGAAACCAGTGTGGCAGTTTCTCAGAAAATTGGGAATCAACCTTCCTCAAGACCCAGCTATACCACTCTTGGGCATATACCCAAGGAATGCTCAATCATACCACAAGGACACATGCTCAGCTATGTTCATAGCAGCATTGTTCGTAATAGCCAGAACCTGGAAACAATCTAGATGCCCATGAACCAGAGAATGGATAAAGAACATGTGGCACATATACACAATGGCAAATGGATGGAACTAGAAAATATCATCCTGAGTGAGATAACCCAGACTCATAAGGACAAACATGGTATGTACTCACTCAGTCGTAAGTGGAGACCAGATGTAAAGCAAAGGATAACCAGACTACAACCCACAGCTCCAAAGAAGTTAGCAAACAAGGAGGGACCCAAATAGGGATGGATGGATTGCCCAGCAAAGGAGAAATAGATAAAATCTCCTTGAGCAAACTGGGTGTGAAAAGGGCAATGGAGAGTAGGGGATGGGGGGTGAGAACATAAGGCAACGGGATGTTTGAGCTGGATCAGGGACAGAATGGGAGCAAGGAAAGAGATACCATGATAGTTGGAGACATCATAGGAATAGGGAGAAATAGGGTGGTAAGAAAGTTCCCAGGAATCCACAAGGATGACTTCACCTTAGACTACTAGCAATAGCGGAGAGGGTGCCTTAAGTGGCCTACTCCAGTAATCAGACTGGTGAATACTGTAAATGTCATCATAGAGACTTCATCCAGTAACTTAGGGAAGCAGATGCAGATATCCACAGCCAAGCACCAGGCCAAGCTCTAGGAGTCCAGTCAATGAGAGAAGAGGAATTCTATGAGCAAGGGACATCAAGATCATGATGGGGAAACCTACAGGAACAATAAAACCAAACTACTGGGAACTCACAAACTGTGGACCAACAGCTTCCAAGCCCCCACAGGACTGGACTAGGCCCTCTGCATAGGCAAGACAGTTGTTTTGCTCAAAATGTTTAAGGGGCCCCATGGCAGCAGGATCACGATCCATCCCTGGTGCATGAGTGGGCTTTTTGGAGCCCAGTGCCTATGGTTGGACACCTCACACAGCCTTGATACAGGGGTAGGGGCTTGGACCTGCCTCAACTGAATGTACCAGGCTCTGCTGACTCCCCATGGGAGGCCTTGCCTTGGAGGAGGTGGGAATAGGAGGTGGGTTGGAGGAATGCTGGGGTGGGGAGAGGAGAGAGTGGGGGATCTGTGGTTGGTATGTAAAATGAATAGAAAATTTCTTAACAATAAAAAAAGAAAAAAGAAACTAGGAAACCAACTGTATTATCTCATAAACATCTTAACATATTTTTGTATTTTTGAGGGTGAGTAGAGGACAAGGTGATTGTCATAGATTCTGATGGCTTTAAAATTACTAATTCTTTAGAATTACCTTTATATTCCACAACTCAACTTTAGATGAAGCTTTTTTTAATCCACAAAATGCATATTGGCTGTGATTATTCTATTGATATTTGATTTCCAAACCTACCCCTAGAATGCGTGAAGTAATTCTATTGATAAATATATTAGATTTATTAAATCTGAAACTGGAAATTCTACACTTCATACCAGGCGACCTTCATATGAAGATGATAAATCCCTGTGACTTTGTCTGCATTAAGCCAAGTGATCTATGGATATTTGATGAGCTGTTTTAATTTCTGTATGATCTTTGATGAAATTTGGCAAAAATAAAATGTAGATTTGTTTTACACATTTTATTTTTGTAATATATATATATATATATATATATATATATATATATATATATATTAGTAAGAGATTTTCTATTCATTTTACATACCAATCACAGATTCCCATATCCTCCCTCCTCCTGCCCTCCAGCATTTTCCCCCCAACCAACCCTCCTTTCCCACCTCCTCCAAAGCAAGGTCTCCCATGGGAAGACAGCAGAGCCTGGTACATTCAGTTGCAGCAGGTCCAAGACCCTCCTCCCTGCACCAAGGCTGCGCAAAGTGTCTCATCATAGGCACTAAGTTCCAAAAACATGGGGCGTAATGTTTTATACATTTTAAAAAAAGAAACTCTCTTATAAATTATATATGTTTATGTGTTATATGTTGATTTCTTATAATATGATTCCTTATGATATTTTATACAAACATTTAATTTATCATTCTTTTTCCTTATTCTATATGTATCTACATTCACTCTGTAGTTAGTATATATCCCTGTTTTCCCCTATTTCCCTTCAGATTACTTGTGACATGGTATTTATATTAATTTTAATTTAAAATAATTATGTTTATTCATCAAATACTGATACATTTAAGAATAATACCAATGTGGGGAAAAGTTTCCCAGTATTTTCAAATTCCTCTTCTTGGATATTATGTCACTTTTTCCAGGGATTCTCAGAAATATCAAATTTTGAATCATTTTAAACATATTTCTAACAGACTTCACGCTCTATTGTTTCAATAGATAAAATTGTTTAAGGAGTTATAAAATATACTGAGACTGGATATATGACGAGAGGTTAAGATTGCTTGCTGCTCTTCCAGTGTTCCGGAGTTCAATATCTAGACCCCAGGCTGGGGAGCTCACAACCTTCTATAAAGACAGCTTGAGAATATATGATGGTTTCTGGTCTCCTGTGCAAATGTACTCATGTGCACAAACCGTCCTCCAATACCCCCTCAACTCTGTAGCTATAATTTAAAAATAGCCAGACATGGTCAGCCAGTACCTAGAATGTTGAGGCAGGAGAATCTCTATGAGTTCAAGGGCAGCCTGCTCTTCATTGAGATTTGACAACCAGACAGGGTTATATAGTTTGTCCCTGTCTCAAAAAATATTTTACCAAAAAAAAATCCCTAGTTGATGTAATGAAGAGAATATATCAAATTATAATATATAAAATTAAAAGAAACTACTAGACTAAGGATGATGGAAAGATCAGACCTAAGCTTTGGGTTCTGGATGAAGAGAATATTTATATTATGGATATTTAGTAAGAAATGGGTTAAGGGTCAGAGGTTACAGAGAAACCAAGAAGAAACTGTTTGTTGAGCAATTAATTTCCAAAAGTCCTCATAGTATATCTTAATGTGTTCATCATGATGTTGCAAATATCAAATCACAGCAGCTGTGGATACCTGCAGAGGGTCAAGCAGCAGAAGTCTGTCATCAATGGGACACATGATCTCTAGGACAAGTCCCATACTGAAGAGCTCTAACTGCTTGGGAGAAAGAATTGTTCCCTTTTGGGGTTGTGAGGACCATTAGGACTTCCATGCTGCAGTGTATGCCCCCCCATGCTATTACACAGGCAACATCACTCAGGTGGTAAAGGCAGTTGTGGCCAATTGTGAGGATCAGAATTTGATCCCCTGAACCTATGTGGAAGGAGAGAACTGAACCTGCAAACTGTCTTCTGACTTCTACTCGTGCACATGCTTTATACTCACACTCAGATATACAAATAAAAGTAATTCAGTGTAAATAAAACATTTAAAGTCTGAAGGGTCCCTCTCACTTCTTTCCATGAGAGATCATTATGTATTTGTCAAAAACATTTCATATTTAATTGTGTGTGTGTGTGTGTGTGTGTGTGCGTGTGTGTGTGTGTGTTTCCCAAGGAGCAAAGAAGAGGTTGATGGATCTCTTAGAGTTACAGTTAGGCAGTTATGAGCTACCTGAAATGGGTGACAGGAGTGGAACTTAGGTCCTCTGCAAAGCTGGACTCGTTTTTAACCAATGAGCCATTTCTCCAGCTCCCTTACGAAATTCTTTTTTTTTTTTTTTTGGCTTCACACTTATTTTGATATTGTGTGTGTGTGTGTGTGTGTGTGTGTGTGTGTGTGTGTGTGTTTATTTTGTATTTTATTTTTCTTTATTAAGAAATTTTCTGGGCTGGGCAGTGGTGGTGCACGCCTTTAATCCCAGCACTCAGGAGGCAGAGGCAGGTGGATCTTTGTGAGTTCGAGGCCAGCCTGGTCTACAGAGTGAGATCCAGGAAAGGTGCAAAGCTACACAGAGAAACCCTGTCTCGAAAAATCAAAAAAAAAGAAAAAAGAAAAAGAAAGAAATTTTCTACTCACTCTTCATGCTATCCACAGACCCCCCCCCCCATGCTCCATCCTCCCACCCCCCAGCCCTCTTTCCCAAGCCACTCACATCCCCACATCGCCCAAATCGAGGTCTCCCATGGAGAGTCAGCAGAGCCCAGATCACTGAGCCTAGGCAGGTCCAAGCCCCTTCCCACTGCACCAAGGCTGTGCATGGTGTCACACCACAGGCACAAGATTCCCAGAAGCCTGCCCTTGCACCAGGGACAGATTCCGATCCCCCAGCCTGGGTGCCGCTGCAAACAGTTCGAGCCAAATTACCATCTTCCATATCCAGGCCTAGTCCAGTCCCATGGGGGCTCCACAGCCACCAGTCCAGAGTTCATGGGTTTCCACTAGTGTAGTCCGTCATCTCTGCACATCCTCCCATCATGATATCAACATCCTTCGCCTGCAGTATCTCTCCTCTCTCTCATCAATTGGATTCCCAGAACTCAGCCTAGTGCCTGGCGGTGGATCTCTGTATCTGCCTCCATCTGTCACTGGACAAAGGCTCTATGATTACAGCTAGGTTATTTGCTAGGCTGGTCACCAGAGTAGACCAGTCCAGGCACCCTCTGGACCACTGCTAGCAGACCAAGGTGGAGTCAACCTTGTGGATTCCTGAGAGCCTCCCCAACACCCTGCTTCTTCCTGTTCCCATGATGTTCTCATCTATCATGGTATCTTCCTTCCTGACCTCCCACTCTGTTCCTGTTCCAGTTCAACCCTCCCATTTCTCTATGTTCTCTTCCCCTACTCCTCACCCTATGCCACCCCTACACACACAGTCCACTCATGTAGATCTCATCCACTTCTCCCTCACAAGGTCATCCATGTGTTCCTCCTAGGATCTTTTCCTGTTAGCTAGCCTCTCTGGAGTTGTGGGTTGCAGTATGGGCATCCCTTCCCTCCCATTTAGTATCCACTTATGAGTGAGTACATACTATGTTTGTTCTTCTGAGTCTGGGTTACCTCACTGAAGATGACATTTTCTAGATCCATCCATTTGCCTGCAAATTTCATGATATCATTGTTTTTTACCACTGAGTAGTACTCCATTGTGTATATATGCCACATTTTCTTCATCCATTCTTCAGTTGAGGGGCATCTAGGTTGTTTCCAGGTTCTTGCTATTATGAATAATGCTGATATGAACATAGTTGAGCATGTGTCCTTGTGGTAAGATTGAGCATTCCTTGGGTATATGCCCAAGAGTGGTATAACTGGGTCTTGAGAAAGAATTATTCCCAACTTGCTGAGAAACTGCCATACTGATTTCCAGAGTGGCTGTACAAGTTTGCATTCCCACCAACAGTGGAGGAGTATTCCCCTTGCTCCACATCCTCTCCAACACAAGCTGTCTTCAGTGTTTTTGATCTTAGCCATTCTGACAGGTGTAAGATGGTATCTCAGAGTTGTTTTGATTTGCATTTCCCTGATGACTAAGGATGATGAGCAATTCCTTAAATGTCTTTCAGCCATTTGAGGTTCTTCTGTTTAGAATTCTCTGTTAAGCTCTGTAGCCTGTTTTTTAATTGGATTGTTAAGTTTTTTGATGTCAAGCTTTTTGAGTTCTTTATATATTTTGGAGAATAACCTTCTGTCAGATGTGGGGTTGGTGAAGATCTTTTCCCATTCTGTAGGCTGTCGTTTGGTCTTATTGAGCATGTCCTTTGCTCTACAAAAGCTTCTCAGTTTCAGGAGGTCCCATTTATTAATTATTGCTCTCAGTGTCTGTACTACTGGTGTTATATTTAGGAAGTGGTCTTCTGTGCCAATTCATTCCAGACTACTCCCTACCTTCTCTTCTATCAAGTTCAGTGTAACTGGACTTATATTGAGGTCTTTGATCCACTTGGACTTGAGTTTTGTGCATGGCAACAGATATGGATCTATTTGCAATCTCCTCATGTTGACATCCAGTTATGCCAGCACCATTTGTTGAAGATGCTTTCTTTTTTCCATGGTACAGTTTTGGCTTCTTTGTTGAAAATCATATGTTCATAGGTGTGTGGATTAATGTCAGGGTCTTCAATTCAATTCCATTGGTCCACATGTCGGTTTTGATGCCAGTACCAAGCTATTTTTATTACTAGAGCTCTATAGTAAAGCTTGAGGTTGAGGATCATGATGCCTCCAGAGGTTGCTTTATTATACAGGATTAGTTTAGCTATCCTAGGTTTTTTGTTTTTCTATATAAAGTTAAGTGTCGTTCTTTCCAAGTCTGTGAAGAATTGTGTTGGGATTTTTGATGGGAATAGCATTGAATCTGTAGATTGCTTTTGGTAAGATTGCCATTTTTACTATGTTGATTCTACCTATCCATGAGCATGGGAGATCTTTCCATTTTCTGATATCTTCTTCAATTTCTTTCTTCAGGAACTTAAAGTTCTTATCATACAGGTCTTTCACTTGCTTAGTTAGAGTTACCCCAAGGTATTTTATATTATTTGTGGCTATTGTAAAGGGTGATGTTTCTCTGATTTCTTTCTCAGCCCCTTTTTCATTTGTATATAGGAAGGCTACTGATTTTTTTTAGTTAATCTTGTGTCCTGCCACTTTACTGAAGGAGTTTATCAGCTATAGGAGTTCCCTGGTAGAATTTTTTGGGTCACTTATATATACTATCATATCGTCTACAAATAATGAAAGTTTGACTTCTTCCTTTCCAAATTGTATCCATTTGATCTCCTTTTGTTGTCTTATTGCTCTAGCTAGAACTTAAAGTACTATGTTGAATAAGTATGGAGAGAGTGGACAGCCTTGTCTTGTTCCTCATTTTAGTGGAATTGCTTTGAGTTTCTCTCCATTTAATTTGATGTTGGCTGTTGGCTTGCTGTAAATTGCCTTTATTATGTTTAGGTATGTTCCTTGTATTCCTGATCTCTCCAAGACCTTTATCATGAAGGGGTGTTGGATTTTGCCAAAGGTTTTTTCAGCATCTAATGAGATGATCATGTGGGGTTTTTTTTTCTTTCAGTTTGTTTATATGGTGTATTACATTGACAGATTTTTGTATGTTGAACCATCCTTGCATCCCTGGGTTGAAGCCTACTTGGTCATAATGGATAATTGTTTTGATGTGTTCATGAATTTAGTTAGCCCGTATTTTACTGAATATTTTTGCATCAATGTTCATGAAGGAGATTGGTCTTAGTTCTCTTTCTTTGCTGCATCTTTGTGTGGTTTGGGTATCAGGGTAACTGTAGCCTCATAAAAAGAATTTGGTAATGTTCCTTCTGTTTCTACGGTGTGGAACAATTTGAAGAGTATTGGTATAAGCTCTTCTTTGATTATCTGGTAGAATTCTGTGCTGAAACCATGTGGTCCTGGGCTTTTTATGGTTGGGAGATTTTTAATGACTGTTTCTATTTCCTTAGGGGTTATTGGTCTATTTAAATAGTTTCTCTGGTCTTGATTTAACTTTGGTATGGGGTACCTATCCAGAAAATCGTCCATTTCTTTCAGATTTTCCAATTTTGTGGAGTACAGGTTTTTGAAGTATGACCTGATAATTCTCTGGGTTTTCTCATTGTCTGTTGTTATGTCCCCTTTTCATTTCTGATTTTGTTAATTTGGATGCTCTCTCTCTCTCTCTCTCTCTCTCTCTCTCTCTCTCTCTCTCTCTCTCTCTCTCTCTGCTTTTTGGTTAATTTGGATAAGGGCTTGTCTATCTTGTTGATTTTCTCAAAGAACCAACTCTTTGTTTCATTGATTCTTTGTATTGTTCTCTTTGTTTCTATTTTATTAATTTCAGCCCTCAGTTTGATTATTTCCTGGCATCAGTTTCTCCTGGGTAAGTTTGGTTCTTTTTGTTCTAGAGCTTTCAGTTGTGCTGTTAAGTCACTAGTGTGAGATTTCTCCAACTTTTTTTTTTTTTTTTTTTTTTTTTTTTTTTTTTTTTGGTTTTTCGAGATAGGGTTTCTCTGTGTAGCTTTGCGCCTTTCCTGGAGCTCACTTGGTAGCCCAGGCTGGCCTCGAACTCACAGAGATCCGCCTGCCTCCGCCTCCCGAGTGCTGGGATTAAAGGCGTGCGCCACCAACGCCCGGCGCTCTCCAACTTCTTTATGTGGGCATTTAGTGCTATGAATTTCCCTCTTATCACTGCTTTCATGGTGTCTCATAAGTTTGGGAATGTTGTACATTCATTTTCATTGAATTCTAGGAAATCTTTAAATTTCTCTCTTTATTTCTTCCTTCATCCATTGGTGATTCAACTGGGCATTACTCAGTTCCCATGAGATTGTATGCTTTCTGTAATTTTTGTTGTTGTTGAAGTCTAACTTTAAGCCATAGTGGTCTGATAAGACACAGGAGGTTATTTCAATTTTTTTGTATCTGTTGAGATTTGCTTTGTGACCAAGCATGTGGTAGATTTTGGAGAAGATTCCACAGGGTGCTGAAAAGAAGGTATATTCTTTTATATTAGGGTGGAATAGTCTGTAAATATCTATTAAGTCTATTTGAGTCACAATGTCTGTTAGTTCCCTGTTCCCTTATTTCTCTGTTAAGTTTCTGTCTGGCAGGCCTGTCCATTGGTGAGAGTGGGGTGTTGAATTCTCCCACTACTAGTGTATGGTGTTTGATGTGCAATTTAAGCTTTAGTAATGTTTCTTTTATGAATGTCGGTGCCCTTGTATTTGGGGCATAAATATTCAGAATTGAGACTTCATCTTGTCGAATTTTCCCTGTGATAAATATCTAGTGTCCTTCCTGATCTCTTTCAATTGATTTTAGTTTGAAGTCCATTTTATTAGATATTAGGATAGCTACACCAGCTTGCTTCTTAAATCCATTTGGTTGGAATGTCTTTTCCCAGCCTTTTATTTTGAGGTGGTGTCTGTCTTTGAAGTTGAAGTGTGTTACCTGTATGCAGCAAATCGATGGGAACTATGGATGGAGGATGAAAAGGGACATGAAGAAAGAAATGGCAACATGAAATGAGAAAGCATTGAAAGGGGGTTAGGAAAGGTACAGGGAATGTTGAGAGGATAGGAGTACCACACAGCATATGTATATCGAGTGGGCTTGAAATGTGACTGATGTATAGCCCCAAAAGACACAATCTGTAATTTCTTCTAGGGAGGAGAGAATATTAGAGACAGGGTTTCATAAAACTGATGCTGTTCTCAAACTTACTTCCTAGTGGATGAATTCATTGAACAACTGATCCTCCTGCTTCCATCTATGTAGTGCTGTGTTCACAAGTTTGTGACAACCCACCTACTAAATGCATTGGGATGTTTTTCTTGAGAGAGGGTCTCACTATGGAGTCCTGTATGGTGGGATGGAAGTTGCTCTGAAGACGAGACTGACCTCAAGCTCAAAGAGGTCAGAGATCCACCTACATGCCTTTGCCACCTAAGTGCTGGCATTAAAGGTGTGCACCACCATACCCAATCTGCCCTGTGATGTTCAAAGAGATTTATAGAAATAATTCTAGACAACGATCCATGGGAATGAAGGCAATGTGCACAAAGAATATAAGAGGGTTTAATGTTTACACCATGTAATACTGTATTCTATGGGTAAATGAGAATAATATAGTTTTACACTTTCATAAGACTGATCTCAATAATTATTACTTGGGGATACTTCTGGGAAATATTAGTTTGTTTTCAGTTATAATCTCATGCTGTAACTCAGATGGGCATCACATTCACAGTCTTCCGGCTTCAGATACCCATGTTCTGGAATTACAATTGTGCACTGCCACAACAGGGTTAATACTAGGAAATCTCACAAGAAGGCAGACTCTCTGCCTTTCTGCCTTTGAATTCCAGCTCTTTTCCTGGGGGCCTAAAGGTATCATTGTCTCAAAACTTTTATTACATATTTTATCACAGATTCACTTAATGTATTGTGGGAAGGTAAACAAACAACCATGGCAATAACAGAAAAGGATGTGCTGAACAGATGGACAGGAGACTTTTGAAAAACTGCACTACCATGCAACAGAGACATCTTAGTAAGGAAGCTTCCTAGGGAATATTGAACTTTATGATGAGAAAGTAAAAGATTCTATAAAAGACAAAAGAGTCGATTGGACCAAGAGGTGAGTGACTCTGCTCATACCCAGAGAGTCCTCCCCATTGGACCCATCACTGGAACACAGCTGGTCCCCGGGAACCCCCACCCAACTCTGTCCCATTTGCAGGCCAGCAGGCAGGGCTCCTGTGGGAAGGCCGCCCTCAACAAGACCCCACACACACAACCCTGCATCTACATGCCCTGCCCCCATACCCATCCCCCTGAGACCCCAGCCACTTCCCAAGGCATGGAAACCAAACCACCAACCCTCATTGGACAAAGAGCTCTCATTGGAACAAGAGTAACCTCCTGAGACAGGGAATCTGCCAGCCCTCGTTAGATCAAGAGTGGCTTTCTGAGACATAGAATCTGCCACCTCTCATTGGACCAAGACAGGATTCCTGAAACACAGAATCTGTCAGCTCTGACTGGACCAAAGCCCTGATTAGACCAAGAGTGGCTCCATGAGTCACAGAATCAACAAGCTTGGGGTGACCCAAGAGCAGCTTGCTGAAACACAGAATCTGCCTGTTCCAATTAGACCAAGATCTAACATTAACAAGAGGGGCCCCCTGAGACACAGACACAACAAGCACAGAGTGAAACAATAGCAACTCGCTCAGACACAGGCACCTCTTATACCTATTAGAGGAGGACATGGGCAGATGTCAAGGCAAAAATACATACAACAACATAAAGAGCAATACAGCATCATCAGAACCTAGCCCTCCTCCAACAGAAAGACCTAAACATCACAAGATAGAAGCAGAAAAAGCGGCCTTAAAAATAGCATCATGGTTTTCGTTGTGACATCTGAACGAGAGGACACGGGTCTTCCTGAGAGTGCGCAGTAGGGTCGGCTGGCTGGCTGTGAGCAGTCAGACTAGGCCCAAGACTGGAAGCGACGCGGAAATGGGGGCGGCGGCCGCCGAGGCCGACCGCACTCTGTTCGTGGGCAACCTGGAGACGAAGGTGATGGAGGAGCTCCTCTTCGAGCTGTTCCACCAGGCTGGGCCAGTAATAAAGGTGAAAATCCCAAAAGATAAAGATGGCAAACTGAAACAGTTTGCATTCGTGAATTTCAAACACGAAGTGTCCGTTCCTTACGCCGTGAGTCTTCTCAATGGAATCAAACTTTTCGGGAGGCCTATCAAAATTCAGTTTAGATCAGGAAGTAGTCACGCCTCTCAGGATGCCAGTGTGTCATATCCCCAGCATCATGTTGGAAATTTAAACCCCACATCCACATCTCCTAACAGCTATGAAAGGACGGTGGGTAACGTGACTCCATCAGCGCAGATGGTTCAGAGGTCCTTCTCTTCTCCAGAAGATTATCAGCGGCAAGCAGTAATGAACAATGTTTTCAGAGAGATGTCTTATGTTGGGAAATTTGGTTCTCCACATGCAGATCAGTCGGGATTTTCGCCATCAGGTCAATCACACGCTCATACCTTTAACCAGTCTTCCAGCTCCCAGTGGCGCCAAGATGCACTGTCATTACAGCGTAAAAGACAGAATTCTCACCCCTACCTAGGAGATAGACACTATAGCTGTGAACAACGCTACTCTGCCCATGGGTCTGACTATCATTACAGAGGAGGCCGAGAGGATTTCTACTATGACGACAGGAATCCTAATGGCTGGAGCCATGACTGATAACATAGGGACAGTAGTAGAGGTGGGAAATGGCCCTCATCTTGACACTAACAAGCATTCCAAGGACATTGTTTACAGGGCCATTTTAGGCCCTTTTAATTAAGTCGTTCTGGAAGTATTTCTAAAAACTGTACAGAGTAACCCCACAATTTTCCACCTGTCTTTGAAAAAAGAAATTTGAACCCAGCAGCAGTTTCATAGAGAACTGGAACTGTGGCTCCACATTTGTTACTTCAATTACCTTCCCTCAGGGTTTCAGAAGAGGAGGATTTTATACAAGAGAATGGGCCACCATTCCAGTCATTTCAAGCCTAGGAAAGATGAACTCTATAGGTTGGTTGATTATAAAGCAAATATTTGAGTTATCTCACCCTTTTGTGTTGCAAGAAATTTCTTGGTAATGAAATCATTTTGCTGTATATAGTAGGAAACATCCAAGTTGGTAGTCTGAAATGGCTATCTGCATTTTATTAATAAATGAGAAAATAGAACTTCTCAGTGATCATTTTATTAACAATTTATTTAAAACAGTTTATTGGTTTTGTTTGGGAATAAATCATATTTTCTAACTCAGAATTTAAGTACAAATTCTATGGTATGCTCTTGAATTTTATCACAATTAAACATACATTATAAATCTATACTAGTTCATTCTAAGAACTTTAAAATTGTCTGATTAAATTATATTTGATGTATGACTAGTCACTCAGGAAGTTAAATATCTACATGTATATTTTTACATAAAAAGACAGTGTTGATGAAAATTCTTAGAGGAACAGCAATGTTAATACATAGATAAAATGGCAAAATGTGGGATTAAAATTTTGAAATTTTGTTTAACAAAACTTTCATGTTTCAAGATCCTGTTGCTCATTCACTGCAAGCCATTTTTACGAATTTATTCTGTGAGAAATGTGGATCCTCTTTATACCACAGCATTTATACTATGTTCCTTTTTTAAATATATTAAATACATAAAAAGAAAAAATAGCATCATGAAGATGCTAGAAGCCTTTCAAGAAAAAATGAAAAATCAAATTGAGGAAAAGGCAAACAAAAAATGGAAGAAATCAATAAAGAAATAGAGGAAAAAATAAAAATTGGAAGAAATCAATGAATCCCAGAGATGTAAGGGGGGTTCAACATACAAAAGTCTGTCAATGTAATATACCATATAAACAAACTGAAAGAAAAAACACACATGGTCATTTCATTAGACACTGAAAAGGCCTCTGACAAAAATCTAACACCCCTTCATGAAAAAAGGTCTTGGAGAGATCAGGAATACAGGGAATATACCTAAACATAATAAAGGCAATTTACAGCAAGCCAACAGCCAACATCAAATTAAATGGAGAGAAACTCAGAGCGATTCCACTAAAATCAGGAACAAGACAAGGCAAACATCTCTCCCCATATTTATTCAATATAGTACTTGAAGTTCTAGCTAGAGCAATAAGACAACAAAGGGAGATCAAGGGGATACAAATTGGAAAGGAAAAAGTCAAGCTTTTGCTATTTGCAGATGACATGATGGTATACATAAGTGACCCCAAAAATTCTACCAGGGAACTCCTACAGCTGATAAACTCCTTCAGTAAAGTGGCAGGATACAAGATTAACTCAAAAAAATCAGTATGCTTCCTATACACAAATGACAAATGGGCTTAAAAAGAAATCAGAGAAACATAATCCTTTACAATAGCCATAAATGATATAAAATACCTTGGGGTAACTCTAAGCAAGTGAAGGTCCTGTATGACAAGAACTTTAAGTCCCTGAAGAAAGAAATTGAAGAAGATATCAGAAAATGGAAAGATTTCCCATGCTCATGGATAGGTAGAGTTAACATAGTAAAAATGGCAATCTTACCAAAAGCAATCTACAGATTCAACGCAATCCCCATCAAAATCCCAATACAATTCTTCACAGACCTGGAAAGAACAATACTCTACTTCATATGGAAAAACAAAAAACCAGGATAGCCAAAAGAATCTGTACAATAAAACAACATCTGGAGGCATCACAATCCCTGACTTCAAGCTCTATTATAGAGCTACAGTAATAAAAATAGCTTGGTACTGGCATAAAAACTCACATATAGACCAATGGAACCGAACTGAAGACCCTGACATTAATCCACATATGTTTGAATACCTAATTTTTGAAAAAGAAGCAAAAATTTTCCAATGAAAAAGAGAAAGCATCTTCAACAAATGGTGCTGGCATAACTGGATGTCAACATGTAGAAGATTGCAAATAAATCCATATCCGTTGCCATGCACAAAACTTAAGTCCAAGTGGATCAAAGACCACAACATAAATCCAGGTACACTGAACCTGATAGAAAAGAAAGTAGGAAGCAGTCTTGAATGCATTGGCACAGGAGACCACTTCCTAAATATTACATCAGTAGCACAGACACTGAGGGCAATAATTAATAAATGGCTCCTTTTGAAACTGAGAAGCTTTTGCAGGGCAAAGGACACAGTCAATAAGACAAAATGACAGCATACAGAATAGAAAAATATCTTAACCAACCCCACATCTGACAGAGAGTTGATATCCAGAATATATAAAGAACTCAAGAAACTAGACATCAAAATACCTAACAGTCCAATTTAAAAAATGGGCTAGAGAGCTAAACAGAGAATTCTTAACAGAAGAATCTCAAATGGCTTAAAGACACTTAAAGAACTGCTCAATATCCTTAGTCATCAGGGAAATGCAAATCAAAACAACTCTGAGATACCACCTTATACCTATAAGAATGGCTAAAATTAAAAATACTGAAGACAGCTTATGCTGGAGAGGATATGGAGCAAGGGGAACACTCCTACACTGTTGGTCAGAATTCAAATTAGTACAGCCACTTTGGAAATTCATGTGGCCCTTTCTCAGAAAATTGGGAATCAATCTCCCTCAAGACCTAGCTATACCACTCTTGGGCATATACCCAAGGAATGCTCAATCATACCACAAGGACACATGCTTAACTATGTTCATAGCAGTATTATTTGTAATAGCCAGAACCTAGAAACCACCTAGACGCCCTTCAACTGAAGAATGGATAAAGAAAATGTGGTACATATACACAATGGATTACTACATGGCAGAGGAAAACAATGGCATCATGAGGTTTGCAGGCAAATGGATGGAACTAGAAAAATTCATCTTGAGTGAGGTAACACAGACTCAGAAAGACAACCATGGTATGTATTCACTCATAAGTGGATACTAGATGTAAAGCAAAGGATAACCAGACACCTGGAAATACATAGAGTAATAAAAGTGGGTTAATTTAAAGGTAAGAGTTAGCTAGTAATAAGCCTGAGCTATCAGCCAAGCATTTTGAATTCACATTCAGACTCTGAGTTGGTTATCCAGGACCAGGCAGTTAGGACAAAAAAATGTCTAATTACATAGTCCCACCTGCAAGATATGCTAGGGCAATGTTGCCACAAAGCTCATGAGAGTAGCCAACCAATAATGGATTTTACTTAAGGCCCACTCCATGAGATGAAACATATACCTGACACTGCTTTGGTGACCAGAAATCAGATAGCCTGGGGACCTAAGGAAAAACCAAGTAGTACTGAGCTAAAAAATTAGTGGAAAATGACTCTGAATGGTGTTCTTCTTTGCTCAAATTAGTGCCTTGTTCAGCCATTATCAGAGAAGATTTCTCCCAAAGCATTTGGGAACAAAAAAGGAGGCCCACAGACAGACAATACACAGAATTTGAAATATTTTGAACAGTCAGCCCTACATGACATGTCTCTACCAAGTCTCTCACTTTAGAGCTCAAAGAAAGGAGGAGGAGGAGGAGGAGGAGGAGGAGGAGGAGGAGGAAGAGGAGGAGGAGAAGGAGGAGGAGGAGAAGAGAATGTTAGAGCCAGAGAGGAGGGAGGACACTAAGAAAACATGACCATCCACATCAACATAAAAAAGCTCATATGCGCCGGGCGGTGGTGGCGCACGCCTTTAATCCCAGCACTTGGGAGGCAGAGCCAGGCGGATCTCTGTGAGTTCGAGGCCAGCCTGGGCTACCAAGTGAGCTCCAGGAAAGGCGCAAAGCTACACAGAGAAACCCTGTCTCAAAAAACCAAAAAAAAGAAAAAAAAAAAAAAAAAAAAGCTCATATGAAGCACAGACTGGAGCAGCATGAGAAGTGCCACACCAGTCTGCACCAATCCTCTGCTTATATGTTAGGGTCTATGGTTTAGTGATTTTGTGGTCTTCCTGGATGTAAGAGCATGTGGGTCTCTGCTTGTGCCTTCTCTTGTGCTGTTTTCCTTCTGTTGGTTTGTCTTGTCAAACTCTGAGGGAATAATATTACTTCATCAGATTGTGCTTTATTTTGTTATATTTTTTTAAAAAATGAATGCATGAAAATCTAGCCACTACGGTAAAGGTTAACAAAGGCAAAGGTATATATGAACTGTCATATACACCTGCTGGGAAAAGGAAAATCCATTGTCTCCAGTGAAGTGACACTGGATATATCAACCACTCCAGGAAAGTTTCCACATGAAGGAGTAGTTGACCAACATGTAATAGACTCCACAGTTTTATTGGTGTGTGTGTGTGTGTGTGTGTGTGTGTGTGTGTGTGTGTGTGTGTGTTTATTTTTTTCTTTTTAGGTATTGTTTTGTTTTCTTTCAGGGGAATTTTTTTTATTTGGATTTTGTTTGTTGTTTTTTTTTTCAGAAAGAATTTAAGGTTATGTGGGTAAGGAGGAGGAGAAATTTTGGAAGAAATTAATTGTGGGAGAGAAAGAATATGATCAGAATATATTTAAATTTAAAAATTGTTTTCAGCCGGGTGGTGGTGGTGCACGCCTTTAATCCCAGCACTCGGGAGGCAGAGCCAGGCGGATCGCTGTGAGTTCGAGGCCAGCCTGGGCTACCAAGTGAGCTCCAGGAAAGGCGCAAAACTATGCAGAGAAACCCTGTCTCGAAAAACCAAAAAAAAAAAAATTGTTTTCAATGATAAAAAATTTAATAAGAGAAATAAAATGAAAATAAAAAGTTATATCTATCAGCAACCTTCATCATTACCAGAGTCTCCTTCTAAAAGGTACACAGTGACTGTAAGACTGCTTCTTCTCCTCAACTAAATTTTTTGAGCTGTTGTAAGGATGGGCAAGTGTTTTCTCTGACAGACTGCACAATTTTTTTCTTGTTCAGTAAAAAGTACAATTAATATCTTTATCTGTGATATGTAAATGATGGTTACCTTTCACTAATAACTTCGAAACTACTTAAACTTTTGAGTTGCTGATCAAATGAAAATATTTTTATGCTTATATGATTGGTGTCATTATTTTGTGTTCATCTTTAGAGGGAGAATTTTTAACTACATGAAAATAAAATACACAAATGAACTTAAAATTACTTTAATTAATGATCTTTTGAAACAATATCTCTTATAGCCAAGGTTGACCTCAAACCCACCATACAAACAAGGATAACATAGAACACCTGAATCTTGACTCTCTCTGTGTCAGTGCTAAGTTTAGAGTCATGTGACACCTTGCCAAGATTCTTTTTTAATTTTTAAAATAAGAGAAATTTGAGACATATGCAGTACTTAAACATATTGACAACCATCTGTAGGGCATTTCAATAAAATGAAACCTGCAATGATCTAATAAGGGTATCACCTATCCATCTATTTACATATGTGTCATTATTAAATGTTGAAACATTTTAGATATTCTCTACTAAGAATTTTGAGATCTCCAGTGGTTCTACCATGCAGAACCCTCTGTACTGCAGATCACAGGGCACAGTCCTCCCTGACTGGCTACACCCTCTGCATGCCTGGTCAAATTTGAGTATCACTTAGTGCTGTTCACGTGACTTCAATACTTGTGCTCTCCCAGGATTCATAGATGGATTTCCTGCCTTTGTCCCTCTCCTTGCCATCAAGGGGAGATGACATGAATATGGGCATAACAGTAAATGATATTACTTTACCCATTCCCCAGTAGGGTGAAGAAGACGTGGGTGGTGGACAAGTAGGCTGGAGAGAAGATGTCAGGTTCAGGTCAATAAAAGATATAGGGCATAATCTCACTTTTATCGACTCTTCATTGGTCTAACACTGACATGGGGATACTGAGGAATGTGAGGTGCTGCATTGGGTGAGTTTGTGAGAGGCTTTGTGATTGCTTTAGGAATGACAGTTACCTTTTTCATGTCTTCATAGTTCAGTAGCAGAAAGTTGTCCCTTTCTCTCATGGACAGCCAGGCACAGGTGTGCTCAAACCATGATCCATATACCACTGTGTGAAGGGAAGAGGAAAACATTGATTATAAAGTATGAAAGTGTGGTCTGCCTGATATTCTTCAATTTTCTGCAAATGGCAGACAGCTTTACTAAGAAAAATCAAACCAGTATTTACACTATTCAATGTGACGTTTGACACATACACAAAGATAGTGAGCTGATAAATCAAGTTCATTAGTAAACTCTTCATCTCACAGCTTTACCCCTGATGCCTCATAGAGACATCCTCCTGGTGGGCTACAATGATGGAGGCATGTTTTGGGGGAAAGCAATCATACCAATACAGTAAGCCAGAGGGGTCTTTGCATGACCATGCTTGGACTTTATATTACCATCATGTCTAAAGATCTATCTTAACCCTTACAGAGGGAGATTCCCCTTAACCTGTCATCCACCTCTAAGCTTCCACCACTTCTCAATAGTGACTCCTCAATACCCTAGCCTCCTAAAAACAGACTACTAGAGACTTTCTAGGAATAGCATTCTACCTTCACCCCAATGCTTCACTTACATTCCTAGGGCTACTATGATATATTCTCAACAGTCACAGTGTCCTCACTATTCTTGGTCTAGAGCTCTTCCTACATTTCTCAGTCTCCATTGCATACTTGCATTGTTCACCATTATCTGAAGAAATAACTGAATCAAATCAGGAAAAAAGTTGAGGGTTAAGCCAGGGTCAGAACAGTAGGACACATGAATTCAAGGAATCTAAAATTTGATTGAAAGCTGGGGGTAAATGATCTACAGAGAAGTAGTAGAGAGAAATAAGCTGCACAGCACATGACAGAATTAAGCCACTTAACGAGATTGAAAGCTGGGCTCAGGTGATGGCTCAGTGGAAAGCATTTGCCTTGCATGTGTGAGGACCAGAGTTTGAATCCTCAGGAAGCACTCAAAGATGGTGATGCAGTAAATATGTTACCCTAGTGCTCCTTCTATGACATGGGAGGTGGAGACAGGAGAATGTTCAGAAGCTTGGGACCAGCTAATCGGGCACACACAGTGATGAACAAGAAGATATTTGTTCTATCAAACTAGATAGAAATTAAGGCTTAACACCTGATGTTGTTGTTTTTCTTGCATACTCAAGCTTTGGCACAAGAACACCCACATTCACACATTTGTAACTACACCATCATAAACACACATACCTATGCACATTTAAAGAAAAGGTAAAACCCAAGCCAAATGTGGTGTCATACATCTATGATACTAAAACTCAAGAGGCAGTGACAAGAGAAGACCAGAGGTTCAATATCATTTTCCAGTACATAGAGAATTTATGGCCAACCTGGGATACAACAGGTCCTGTCTAAAAACAAACAAAAGCCAAAAGCATTTTAGTGCAAGCACCAAAAATAAGCCAATGACATATATGTAGCTGATAATTAACAGTGGTTCTGCCTTGGAAGTCATTTTAAAAGATATGTGTTTATTTGGAAGTAGGTACTGAAAAGATATGTCAACAAGGCTACCTCAGTCTCAGTATGTAGACAAGGATTGTTGCCGGATCCTAACAGCTCCCTTTGGGGAGGTGGTGAGAAGGTGTGGTGTCAATGGCACAGACACCGAGAGTTAGTTGAAGTCAAATAACAAACTCGTTTATTAAATAATGGGTAAGAGGGGAAGGCTGGGGGGTGGGAGAGGGAGGACAGGGGAATCCATGGCTGATATGTAAAATTAAATTAATTATAAAATAAAAATATTTATTTTAAATAAATAAATAAATGGGAAGGCCTTAGATATGCTCCTCACAGAACCCAGTCTGTATCACAATCTGGTGACTTTGCATGGTTGTCCCTCATTGGCACTGGAACTCTGACAGTGATTAGGAACTCTGACAGTGCCTGTGGCTAGGCCCTCAGGCAGACTCTGCACAATCAGGAACTCTGACAGTGATTAGGAACTCTGACAGTGCCTGTGGCTAGGCCCTCAGGCAGACTCTACATGATAAGGAATTCTGACAGTGATTAGGAACTCTGACAGTGCCTGTGGCTAGGCCCTCAGGCAGACTCTGCACAATCAGGAATTCTGACAGACACCAGGAACTCTAATAGTGCTATTGCTAGGCCCTCAGGCAGACTCTGCACAATCAGGAATTCTGACAGTGATTAGTAACTCTGACAGTGCCTGTGGCTAGGCCCTCAGGCAGACTCTGCAGGATCAGGAACTCGGACAGAGACCAGGAACTCTGACAGTACCTATTGCTGGGCTTTCAGGCAGACTCTGCATGATAAGGAATTCTGACAGTGATTAGGAACTCTGACAGTGCCTGTGGCTAGGCCCTCAGGCAGACTGCACAATCAGGAACTCTGACAGTGATTAGGAACTCTGACAGTGCCTGTGGCTAGGCCCTCAGGCAGACTCTGCACAATCAGGAACTCGGACAGAGACCAGGAACTCTGACAGTACCTATTGCTGGGCTTTCAGGCAGACTCCAGGTTGGCTTGTAAGGAAGTACACTATGTGCATGCTTTGGCAACTGGTTTGAGCCAGTTTCCTCGACCCTGTGGGCCTGTCCTACTACAAAGGATGGTCTTGAACTGTTGATTCACTTGAATCCATCCCATGAATGTTGTGGTTGCAGGCTTACACCATACTAATCAGCCTGGATATATATTATTTTGTTACATATTAATTTATGTGTATCAAGTAAAGAGACCTAGTGGCTGTATCCAACAACAAACAACCTCAAGATCTGAGTGTTAGTGGGGAGTAATGGTCAGTAAACACACAAGTAAGTACTTGCCTCCTGGTGAAATGTCCTAGAAAAACACAAAGATTTAATGACAGAGATGGGAAGAATAACATTTTGTATGACATTGAGAAGAATGATTCTCATCAATACAACAAGCAGTTCAGTGAAACCAAATGAATGAATCAAGATTGTATGACATCATTAATAATCACATTAACAGAATGAGGGGAATAAGTCATCAAATAGGGAGAGAGAGGGGGGAGAGAAAGAGAGGGGGGAAGAAGAGAGGGAGTGGGAAAGGGAGAGGGGAGAGAGAGAGAGAGAGAGAGAGAGAGAGAGAGAGAGAGAGAGAGAATTTTATAAATGAGCATGCGGAGAATATGCAAGACCCTAGAAACTTGTAGTTAATGAAGCAATTTTTGAAAGATTTATTTTATTTTTTTCTTTTTGTATATTTTTGTGTGTTTTCATATGAGTGTGAGTCTGTGTGTTTGTGTGTGCAGAGATGAGAAGAGTGCCAGTTCCCCTGAAGCTAGAGCTATGGAAAATTGTGAGCCACTTGATGTGGGTAGTGGAAAACAAACTCCCCTCCCCTAAAAAGCATCAAGCACCAAAACATCTCTCCAGCTCCTTATGATATAGTTTTGAAAAATAAGTTATGAAAACAACTTTATTGCACAAGGAAGAGTAGAAATTAGCACAAGTTATCTATGCAACAAATAAATAGTAAATGAAGTAAATAGAGATACAAAAGGAAATGGTGGTATTATGAAATAACAATGGGTAAAAAAAAAAAAAGTGCTTATCATACAAACCTTATGACCAAACTGTCTCTGTAACCCACATACATTAGAAGTAGACAACTGAGTCCACAAAGTTGTTCTCAGGTTCTCACAAAAGTTCTGTGAGATGTGTATACACACACAGACACTCATGCACACATACACACCAGATCACAATAAATAAGATTTTTTTAAAGATTTATTTATTTATCATAGTACAGTGTTCTGTCTGCATGTACACCAGCACACCAGAAGAGGGCACCAGATCTCATTACAGATGGTTGTGAGCTACCATGTGGTTGCTGGGAATTGAACTCAGGACCTCTGGAAGAGCAGCCAGTGCTCTTAACCTCTGAGCTATCTCTCCAGCCCAAATAAGATTTTTTTAAAGGAAAACAATCACAGTGTGAAGACAAGGTGGAGTACTTGGGACAATCCAATAAAAAACAAAGATAACATAATTAGAAGATAGGAGTGTGAATTCCAAGATATCTGTCACTCTATGAAAAGAGGAAATCTAATGTTCATAGATATAGAAAACATTTTTAAGATCATTTCCTGTAGTTAGGAAAAGAGATGTTGTATTTAGTAGCTCTTAGAGTTAACTTAGTGTGATACCTCAGTAAAACCCCCCACTCTATCCCCTACAGACAAAGAGAAGCTTAAACCAGGATTCCTAAGTGTAGATAAGAACTTAGACCCCTTTTCCCCAGGTGGCTGTATCTGCTACAGGGACTTTGGAAAACAGTCAGGATATTCGACCAAAAGACTAAAAAGGGAGGCGGGTTAAAATAAATTATATGGTCTGTGTCTTTAAGAACTAGCCTCACAAAGAAAGGGGAGAGCTCCTTCCCACCTCCCTGCTGTGAGTGAGAGGTTTGGAAGAGCCTCCCTGGAGACTTGTAAACTTAAAAAACACCTTACTTTTGCATTCTGTACCTAAAGTCTTCAGTGGGGGCTTTGGGGACTGTGATTTAGGCCAGGCCAGTTTCAAGTCCCCAGAAATGATGGCGCCAGCCCCAGGAACAAAAGAACAGAGTCAGGATGTCTGATGGTAACCAATTAACCACAAGATGCCCCTCTCCAGAGATAACAAGACCTGACCCCGGAGAGAAGTTGTAAAACTCCTGACAAGGCAAACAGACAAGCTAAAATAAGATAAAGTCCAGGCCCGGGAAAAACTTGACCAATCAAGGATGGACCCGTACTAACCCCCTCCCCTCTAAGAAATTTTATGGGTTTTGCCTATAAAAACTAACTTCCCCAAGAAAGAGGACTCCTCCCTGCCTCACTGTATTGGGTGTAGGAATGAGTCCCTGTCTAGACTTGTATCTGCAGAATAAACCTGCTGTTGCATTCTGGACACCCAAGATCCCTGGTGGTCTCTTTGGGGGGTCACAATCTGGGCATAACACTTAGCACAACCTATAACCACATTGGAAGAGATTTTTAATGAGGAATACTCTAGATTACATTAGCCTGTGGGCATGTCTTTGAAAAGTTGTGCTGATAGTTCACTGATAATGTAGAAGGATGGAGCATCATTCTCTACTTACAGAATCCAGAAAAGCATAAGGAAAGAGAAAACTAGCTGTGGGCAAGAAAGCAAGGGTAAACATATTTATTGTCTCTCTGTTCTTGACTGTGAATGTAGTATTTTAACTTCCTGCCAAGCCTTCTCATCAATCATAAACTGTAACCTGGAGTTGTAAGCAAAACAGATCCTTTTCTCTCTAAGTTGCTTTTTGTTATAACAGATGCCAACTCAGATACAGGCAGTATTTCAAACACCACATAGACTGGACCAGAAAAGAACCTCCCTCCATAAAATTATAACTAAACAAATAAAGTACATTAAAATTCACAAGAGAGGAACACCAAGTCAAATGTAAAGGAAGGTCTGTAAGAATAACAGATTTGTTAACTGAGATTTTAAATTGCAGGAGGGACTGGAAAGCTATACTTCAAGTTATAAAAGACAACCAATGACAACTACTGTATTCATCCAAGCTGCTTGTCATAACTCAAGGAGAAATAAAATTTTACATGCTAAAATTATGTAAATGAATTTATACCCATCAACATAGCTCTACAAAACATATTATAGGAGCCTTTTAGACTGAAGAGAAAAAAAAAAGATGTGTCCATAACACTGCAACAAGCATAAGATTACTTCACCAATCATCTTGATACAACCTAGAATTATCTGAGAAAGTCTCAGTTAAGATATTGTCCCTATCAGATTGGCCTGTGACCAGGGATTTAAGTTGTTGTCTTAATTGATGATTGATGTGTTAAGGCCCACAGCATAGGTAACTGGTCCTGGGATGTGTGAAGAATCAACCTAGCCAGGAACACTGAGTGATTCTTCTGGAGATACTGCCCTGACATCTCCCATAGATGTGACCTGAAAGTGGAAGCCAGATAAACACTTTCTTTCCCTACATTATTTCTGACAGGTGCATTTTGTCATTGAAACAATAAAGCAAATTAGAACAACAGTTAAATAAGAAAACAGCTTGAGCCCCTTGACAAAATCATCAAAATGACAATAATCAATAGGCACCTTTCAGTACTAACTGAATATTAATGTCAATTCCCAATTAAAAGAACACAGGATAGAAGATTGGAATAAAAAAGTAGGAAGTATGGTCAGCCCCCGTGGCTTGCTGCCGGCGCGGTTGCGGGGCTCGCGAGGAAGCGATGGAGGACCAGGAGGTAATCGAATACTTTAAGTCTCAAATGAAAGGCGATCCTAACATGGCCTCAGGAGTGGCTGCCATCCGGACTTTGCTGGAGTTCTTGAAGAGAGACAAAGGAGAGACACTCCAGGGCCTGAGAGCGAATCTCACACATGCCATAGAAATCCTGTGTGGTGTGGACTCCTCCGTGGCCGTGTCCTCTGGCGGAGAGCTCTTCCTGCGCTTCATCAGTCTCACCTCCCTGGAGTACTCGGATTACTCCAAATGTAAGAAGATCATGATTGAGAGAGGAGAGATTTTCCTCAGGAGAATATCCCTGTCAAGAAATAAAATTGCGGACCTGTGCCATACTTTCATCAAAGACGGGGCGAGAATTTTGACTCACGCCTACTCCAGAGTCGTCCTGAGGGTCCTGGAAGAAGCCGTGGCAGCCAAGAAGCGGTTCAGTGTGTATATCACGGAGTCCCAGCCTGATCTGTCCGGGAAGAAAATGGCCAAAGCCCTCTGTCACCTCAATGTCCCTGTCACTGTGGTGCTGGATGCTGCTGTTGGCTACATCATGGAGAAAGCAGATCTTGTCATAGTTGGTGCTGAAGGAGTGGTTGAGAACGGAGGAATTATTAACAAGATCGGAACCAACCAGATGGCTGTGTGTGCCAAAGCCCAAAACAAGCCCTTCTACGTGGTTGCAGAAAGTTTCAAATTTGTACGGCTCTTCCCGCTCAACCAGCAAGACGTCCCAGACAAGTTTAAGTACAAGGCAGACACTCTGAAGTCTGCGCGGACGGGGCAGGACCTCAAAGAGGAACACCCATGGGTGGACTACACGTCCCCGTCTTTGATTACCCTGCTCTTCACGGACCTGGGTGTGCTGACACCGTCTGCTGTGAGCGATGAGCTCATCAAGCTGTACCTATGAGCAGAGTCCCCTCCCGCCGGCTTGAGGGAGCACGTGTGCACAGCCACACAGGACGGCAGCCTCTCCACTCTGCAGCCAGGGCCAGAACTGAATCGCACTTTGAGATTTGTATGCAGAGGGTTCGCATCAGAAGTCCTGGAGGATCCTTGAACTCAGCTGTCATGGCTGAAACACGTTCCCAGTTCTAGAACCAGGCTGAAGCATCCTTCCGGTTTTCAGAAACTCCCCGTCTCAGGAAGTACAAGTCAGAGGCTGGCTGCAGCCCGGGACGGACAGACAGCTCACGAGTGGGGACTCTTCTCATCCCACTGCAGGCCCCTCTGCAGTGACAGCCACTGAGGACAGACACATCATGGAGTGCCTTACACAAAGACCGCTTCTGGCTTCAGGGCTCCGTCTCCTCAGCAGGACAAGCCAGACAGAAAACCCAACGCAGGAGCCACATTCACTGACACTGCTTATAGAACATCTGGAACTTCTGTCTACAAAACAACCTGAGTTTACTTTACACGTTTAGGTCCCGAACAGCTTTTGTAAATTAAACATGGGAACAAATCAGGATCTTTACAAATAAATGATATGAAAGATTTGGAAAAAAAAAAAAAAAAAAAAGTAGGAAGTATATATTTGTTTGTACTCCATCATAAAAGACAGATATAACAATTACAATGAAGTGATGAAAAAAGGTGTTCAGGGCAAATGGAGCTAGAAAACAAACAAGTGTTGCTGATCTAAGCTGACAAAATAGACTTGAAAGTAAATCTAGTGAGAAATGATAAATATTACTTCCTACTGATTAAGGCAACAGTTCATGGAGAGAACTGTACAATTCCACACACATGTGCACCCAGTTCTATACAGAAAATACTATTAGATATAAAGCCACAGACTATCACCAAGTGTCATAGTAGTTTCATTCCCAACAATTGATGCTTCATCCCAATAGAGAGTAAACAAAATTAAATGACATCACATGTAAAATTGCCTTAAAAGTTATCTATTGAATATTTTATCTGAACACCGCAGAATACTGCTTGTTCTCAGCAGCCCATGGAACTATCTCTAAAATAGATCGTATATTAGGACACAAAGAACATCTGAACAAATATGGGGAAACTGAAATATTTCCTTATATTCTACCCAACAACAATAAAATGACTACAAATAAACAAGAGAAACTCTAGAAGGTAAACAAACTCATGGACATTAAACAACTCACAATATAATTATGAATGATTTCTTGAAGAAATCAAGAGCAGAAAGATTCCTACAATAAAATGAAAATTAAAACCAATGTACTTTAATCTGTGAGGTGCAATGTAGACAGTCCTAAGAGAGATGTTTAAAGGTCAGTGTTCCTATATTAAGAAATCAAAGAGATGTCCAATAATTTAGTTAATGATTCACCGTAGGGCTGTAGAAAAGGAACATGAGATGTTTAAAGGTCAATGTTCCCATATTGAGAGTTCAAAGAGATGTCCAATAATTTAATGATTCACCTTAGGGCTGTAGAAAAGGAACAAATCAAACACCAAAATCATTAGCTGGAAAGAAAACACTGATATTAATGAAATTATTGAAACAAAATACAGCTCAACAACAATACAAACCACAGAGTCATGAAGTAGATTTGGTTCTTTCACAATATAAATAATATTGACAAACTCTAGATAAACTAACCAAAAGGAAGAATGAATGCCAAAGCTAATACAGTAAGATGTGAAAATGGAGTCATTATGACAAGCTCCAGTGAAATTCAGAAAATTATTAGAGTTTACCTTAAGAACATTCCACCAAACTGGAAAATCTAAAACATATGGATGAATTTCTGCATAGATTAAAAACTACCAAAATTAAACTAAGATGACATTTTGAACAAATAAACAAGTAGGGATGGGGAGAAGCATGTGCAGTTAAAAGCATTCACTGTTCTTTTAGAGAACAAGGACTCAGTTTCTACTACCCACATGATAACCCACAATGCCTTCTCCCAGCCTCTATGGTCACCAGACACGTATGTAACAAACACAGACATACAAGAAAAACACTTCTACACATAAGATAAAATAAACCTTAAAAATAGTCAGGATTGGCCCTGCCCCCACCTCTGGGGTGGAGGACAGCATAGCAAAGACCAGTGCTGAATAACTCAACAAACACCGAGGCTCAAATATAGGGCTTTGAGTTGGGTCACCCCAACATTCACGCTATCTATGAGCTGATGGAGAAGGTGGAAAGGGTCAGTCCTGCAGAAGCATAGCCACAGGATCTCCATGGCTCCAGGGAATAATAATCGGATATCTGAGAGGAGTCTAGAGGAATCAGTATTGATGGTGTAGCAGAAGCCCTGAACCAGACCAACAGCTCATTGCAATGAACATTTGCAAATAAAGCTGTTTGGGCAAAAGGGTCTACTGCATGACACACCCCAGCTCCCAATGTCATGATGATGAATAAATATGTGATGGAGAGGTGGGAAAGATGGAGTAACAAAGTGGCATAAGTATTTTTGGAACTGGAGACACAACATATTTGACTGGTATGAGAGAAGACTTCCATTGATAGAGGAACATGTTATTGCCCAGAGGGATTGGTAAGATGGTTTGATTTTGGGTTTGTTTGTTTTTCCTTTTCTTTTTAAAATAAATTTATTTGTGTATTTTAGTTTCCAGACATAGTTTCCTCTCTGTCCTCTCCTCCCAGTATCTTTCCCAGTAAACCCCCCGTGTTCCCACCCTCCAAACCAGTCTTTGTCCATTTCTGTCTAGGAAAGGGCAGGTCTCTCATGAGTATCAACAAAATATAGCATATCAAGCTGCAATAAGACTAAGTACCTCCCCACGTATTAAAGCTTCTCAAAGTGACCTAGTATGTGGAGTAGGGTCCCAAAAGCCAGTAAAAGAATCAGAGATGGGCCCTGTTTCCACTATTAGGATTCCTATAAGAGCACCAAGATAAAAAACTATAATACACATACAGAGGGCCTAGATCAGTCCCATGTAGGCACCCTGGTTGGCAGTTCAGACTCTGTGAGCCCCTATGAGCCCAGGTTGATTCTGTGAGTTTTCTTGTGGTGTCCTTGACCCCTGTGTCCAATAATTCTTTCTCCCCTCTTCTGTAGGATTCTCTGAACTCCACCCAGTGTTTGCCTGTGGGTCTGCATCTCTTTCCATCAACTTCTGGATGAAGCCTCTCTGATGACAATTGGGCTTAGGCACCAATCTAGTTATAGGAGATGGACAGTTCAGACTACATATCTGCTGTTGCTAAGAGTCTAATTTGGAGTCTTCCTTGGAGATTCTTGGCAATGCCTTGTGCCAAGTTTTTACCTGAACCTGAAATGCATGCTTTTCTGTTAGTCTTTTTCAGTACTTTCCCCCTTCATCCCCTCCCTCAACCTGAGTGATCACATTCTCATGCCCACCTGCCCTCAGTTCACTCACAAAATCTCTTCTATTTGCCTTTCACAGGGTTATCTAGGTGTACCTCCCCCCATGAATCATCCTTCTTACCTAGTCTATCTGGTTCTGTAGATCATAACATTATTATCCATTATTTTACAGCTAATATCCACTTATGAGTGAGTACATACCACGATTGTCTTTCTGTCTGGGTTATCTCACTCAGGATGATTTTTCTAGTTTCATCCATTTGCTTTCAAATTTTGTGGTGTCCATGTTTTAAGGAGCTGATTAATTCTCCATTGGGTAAATGTACATTTTCTTTATTTCTTGTTTGAGAGACATCAGGGTTTCCAGGTACTGTCTATTACAAATCAAGTTGCTATGAGCATAGTTAGGCAAATATTGTTGTTATATGATTAATCATCCTTTGGATATATATCCAAGAGTGGAATAGTTGGGTCTTGGGGTAGGTTGATTCCCAGTTTTCTGAGAAACCTCCATACTAACTTCCAAAGTAGATGTACAAGTTTGCACTCCCACCAGCAATGGAGGAGTGTTCCCCTTACTCTACCTCCTCTCTAGCATGAGCTATTACTTGTGTTTTTTATCTGTATGAATTGTAAAACTCATACAGAGTGGTTGGATGCTCACTCCTAAATGGAACATTATGCAATTACCTCTAAGGCTTAGGGACCTCTGCAGAAGAGGGAGTGGAAAGAACATAGAAGGTGGAAAGAGAAATAGAAGAGCTGGAAATGCTGACTTGTGGCATGACAGAGCAAGTGTAGCATGATCTCCATGGTACTGAGGCTGCTTGCAATGGGCCTGCACAAGACTGGCCTATCGATGATGCATGATGAATGGAGAGGACATTCATGGGACACTACTGTTCCCTGCTGAAGTCCTGGATACTGAAGGATTCTGGGTGATAAGAATTCAATGTCCCTCTCTGTTCTTGATCCAGCTGTGATCTCCCACTCCCACAGGCTCTCTTTCCCTCGACCCTCACCCTTCATTACTCCCACTCATGTCCAGGTTGTTCATGTAGATCTCAGCCATTTCTCCGTCATTGGGTGATCCTCATGTCTTTCTTGGGGTCCTGTTTTCCAGGTAGCCTTCCTGGTGATGTGAGTAGCAGTCCAGTCATCCTTGTTTCACCTCTAGTATCCTCCTATGAGTGAGTGCATACCATATTTGTCTTTCTGAGTCTGGGTTACCTCACTCAGGATGATATTTTCTAGATCCATCCATTTGCCTGCAAACCTCATGATGTCATTGTTTTTCTCTGCTGAGTAGTATTCCATTGTGTATATGTGCCACAATTTATTTATCCATTCTTCAGTTGAAGGGCATCTAGGTTGTTTCCAGGTTTTGGCTATTACAAACAATGCTGATATGAACATAGCTGAGCAAGTCCTCTTGTGGTATGATTGAGCATTTCTTGTGTATATGCCCAAGAGTAGTATAGCTGGGTCTTGGAATAGGAGACCATGGTAAATGAAGACCACATGAGAAAAGGAAGAAACAAAGTGCTAAAGAGGCCCACAGAAATCCACAAAGATACCCCCACAATAGACTGCTGGCAATGGTCGAGAGACAGCCAGAACTGACCTACTCTGGTGATGGGGTGGCCAAACACCCTAATAGTCGTGCCAGAAACCCCATCCAAGGACTGAGGAATCTGGATGCAGAGATCCATGGCTAGGCCCCGGGTGGAGCGCCAGGAGTCTAATTAGTGAGAAAGAAGAGGGTTTATATGAGCGAGAATTGTTGAAACCAAGGTTGGATAAAGCACAGGGACAAATAGCCAAACGAATGGAAACACATGAACTATGAACCAAAGGCTGAGGGGCCCCCAACTGGATCAGGCCTTCTGAATAAGTGAGACAGTTGATTGGCTTGATCTGTTTGGGAGTCATCTAGGCAATGGTACCAGGCCCTGTGCTCATTGCATGAGTTGGCTGTTTGAAATCTGGGTCTTATGCAAGGACGCTTGGCTCAGTCTGGGAGGAGGGGACTGGACCTGCCTGGACTGAGTCTACCAGGTCGATCTCAGTCCTCGGGGGAGGCTTTGCCCTAGAGGAGATGGGAATGGGGGGTGGGCTGGGAGAAGGGGAGGGGGGCAGGAAGGGGGAGAACAAGGAATCCGTGGCTGATATGTAGAACTGAATGGTATTGTAAAATAAAATAAAAGGAAAGAATCCATATCAATGTAAAATAAAAAAAACAAATAAATAAAGTTAAAAGATACACTAAAAAAAAGGAATTCAATGTCAGGGTAAGGCCCCAACTTCAGACTGGGCAGACCAGGTCCCTAGCCCCTAGTCCCCAAGAGCACACCCTGTGCCTCTCCCAAAGCCATTGGAGGCCCAGGGGCCAGCTAGTGGCCTCTTCCCCTGCTGTCTGGCCAGGAAAACAGCCCCCCTATGACATCAGTGAAAAACAGAGGCATAAACACACCCTGCACTGATTGGGAACAGGTAAGACACCATTCTCCAGACTGGGCAGACCAGGTCCCTAGCACATAGGCCCTGGGGGCACAACCTGTACCCCTCCCCCAAGCCATTGGAGTTCCAATGACTGGTTAGCTGCTTCTTCCCCTGCCCCCTTGCCAAGAAAACAGTCCCCTGTGAAACTAGTGAAAACCAGAGACATAAGCCCACCCTGCACCAATTAGAAACAGAAAACAGGTCCCACCTTTTATTGATTGGGAATAGCTGCTCCCTGAGACAGAGCCCACTGGTGCCCATTGGACTAAGATCTGCTCTCTGAGACACAGAACACATCAGAAACGATTGGACCAAGAGCCTGAATTAGACCAAGAACTCCCATTAGAACAAGAGTATTAATCAGACCAAAAGAGGCTCCCTCAGACACAGACAGCACTTGCACAAAGTGGAGGAAGAGATGGGTGGATGCCAGTGCAAGAATACAGTCAACAACATAAAGACCAATATGGCATCATCAGAACCTAGTGGTGCAATACCACCAAGACTGGAACATCCCAAAACAAAAGAAGCAGAAGAAATAGACCTTAAAATGACTTTAAGAAGAAGATAGAAGCCTTTAAAGAAGAAATTCAAACTACCCTTAAAGAATTTGAAGAAAAGTCAAACAGAAAATTGGAAGAAATCAATAAATCTCATAAAGAAAGCCAAGAAAAAGCAATTAAACAGGTGAATGAAAAAATCCAAGATCTGAAAACTGAAATAGAGATAATAAAGAAGACACAAACTGAAGGAAGGCTGGAAATGCAAAATCTGAGTAAATGAACAGGAAACACAGATGCAAGCATAACCAACAGAATGCAAGAGATGGAAAAGTGAATCTCTGGCATTGAAGATAAAACAGAGGAAATAGATTCATCAGTCAAAAAAAAAACACTAAAGCCAAAAAAGTCATAACACAAAACGTCCAGGAAATTTGGGACACTATGAAGAGACTAAACATAAGAATAATAGAGATAGAAAAAGGAGAAGAATGCCAACTCAAAGGCACAGAAAGTACATTCAACAAGATCATAGAAGAAAACTTTCCCGACTTAAAGAATGAAATACCTATGAAGATACAAGAAGCCTATAGAACACTAAACAGACTAGACCCCCCAAAAAAGACCCCTTGCTATATAATAATTGAACAACTAAACCTACAGAATGAAGAAATAATATTAACAGCAGCAAAGGAAAAAGGACAAGTGACTTATAAAGGCAGACCCATCAGAATAACACCTGACTTCACAATGGACACTGAAAACCAGAAGGACTTGCACAGATGTAATATAGACACTAAGAGGCCATGGATTCCAGCCTAAACTAATATACCCAGCAAAACTTTCAATCACCATAGACAGAGTGAACAAGACAGTCCAAGACAAAACCAGATTTAATACCTGTGGGAGCCCGTTCTGGGGTTCCTCGTGGCTTTACCCAGCAGGTCCGAATAGAGGATGATCAGGACCACGGGCCTGAGTGCAGGTGTCTGAGATGGTCTGCACTTGGCTGTGCTGGGTGAGGAGGTCTTTTGCTCCACCCCTTGGCGTCTCTATAAAAACCCTGGACCAGAGACAGTCGGGGCCCGTTGGAATAGGTTCCAGGCCCTCTCGAGGCTATCCTTTATTTTCTATCAGTTTATCTCCGCAACATTCTCCGCTATAAATCCTTCTATCTAATATTTCCTGCTGCTCGCACTCAAGAAAACTCTGGGAAGCTGTGGGGGTGGTGGGTAAACGCCCCACAGAATGGCGCCCGAACAGGGACTAAAGAAAAAAAGGGACTAAAGAAAAGGGGAAAAAAAGGGACTAAAGAAAGGGGAAAAAAGGGACTAAAGAAAGGGGAAAAAAGGGACTAAAAAAAAAAAGGGACAAAAAAAGGGGGGACTAAAGACAAATGAACAGGGACTTAAGACAAAGTAATAGGGACTAAAGATAAAGGAAAATAATAGTTTTATTACAGAGTTTTTGGTGAAAGTGCTGAGTTAGCCCTGCCAGTGGAAAGGCATGCCGGTGTTATGGAATATATATATTTTTATATATATATATATTTTTTTGGTGAGGCGGGGGTTTTATCCTCGAGAGAAAAGGAAAGCGGACTGGAAGGATGTCCGATGCTGCAGCGAAATTCTCTTCTGTCAAAATTTTCTATCTTCTATCCCTTTCTCAATTTCTATCTGTGATAAGTAAGATATAGGGTAGTAATATAGTTTAGGAAAAACTTAGAAATGTAAGATTGTGTAGGAAAAAATAAGTAAGGCAACTAGACAGAAAAACTCTTCAATTTTCTAACTTTGGGGGCTTTGAAAGCAAACTGGGGAAAAAAATCTTTCTTTGGGCTTGATGGGTAGTAAAAAAGCTCTTCTTTGAGCTTATGGGGAAGAAAAAGATTCCTATGGAAGCTTTTGACCTGGGGACAGCTGAAATGCTAAGTCCAAGCGGCAGGAGAAAGTAATTTCTCCCTGAGGCAAAAATGGGAGTGTAAGAAGTCAAAGTTTAAAGTTGGGAAGTTTTGGGAAAAGTTGGTCTTTCTCCTGGGGGGAAAAATCTTTCTCTTAAACTCTAAAGCTTTCCTTGGAAAATTTTGGGGGAAAATCTCTCTAAAAAGCCTTAATCTTTCTCTCTTAAGAAACTTAAAAACTAAAGCCTCTAACCTCTCTCAGAAAGAGGAGAGTAGAATCACCTGAAGATATTAGTATGGGGACCACCTGTGATTAGCTCTAAGGGAAAACAACAAACCTCTTAAGACAGCAAAACCTCTAAGTTCTTTCAAGCTTTAAAAATCATCCCTGCAATGCAGGAGGCAGGAACAAGTTTCTAAAAACCCCTTCAAAGCTCTGTCTCTTCAAGCTAGTAAAAGACAGTGGGTCAGAGTACCCTGAGGGAACGCTTGGGGAGAATATGGGTGAAGAGCTACAGAGAGCCCAAAGAGGGCAGGAAACTTGACCTGAGAAAAGCAAAAAAGCCAAGCTTTTCAGTTACAGCTGGGTTGAGGCATCAAGGGCTTTGTCTAAGTGAGCATTTCAGAATGAAAAGGTGCTCCTAATCTTCCTAAAGCAAAGATCCCCTGAAGCAATGCAAACTGTTAGCATTGTATCCTCGCTTCTGACCAAAAACCCAGAGGTGACTGGCCAGCGTCTCTGAGTTGGAGTGCATTTCGGGGATACTAGGGTTCCTGCAGTTGTAAACTTCCTGGAGCACAGAGCTGAGGCAGGAAGGTGCAGCACCCAGGGGAAGATTGCTAATGAACAAACAAAGCTAAAGCCGGTGGGAACGGCACAGTTGTCCACTTTCCTACAAGTCCCGGGTTGAAAGGTCCACAACTACAAAAAGAAATCTGAGAAAAAGCTTTCCTATCAGAGAAAGGACCTTTCTGGGAAAACAGTAAAGCTGAACTGTGTCTGAAGCAGTCATGCTGCCGAGTCTGGGGAAAGAGTCCAGCCAGGGCAGAACAGAACAATCTAGGAGTAAAGCTTTCTTTTCTGTCAGAGAAAGCACCTCTTTGAGAAAAGCTTTGTTTCAACTGACTCCCAATGAGATGAGGGAGTGTTGCCCTGAGGGGTGATTGCCTCTGGCATAAGCTCTGTCCTTGAGCACCCAGACAAGCAAATGCAACCCACTGGGGGACTGGGCCAGGTGAAGGCCTGATAAGACACAACACCTGTCCTAATGGGAGTTTAGAAATGGCGAAAACCTCTCTTGCTAAGCTTGATTTATGAACACAAACCTCAGACCCCGAAAAATAGAAACGGACAAAAGCCCCTACCTTCAGTAGCAGGGAAAGCCGCTGCTCTAGTGTCAGAAACCGTTTCTGGGGTAGAGGGGATAAATTGAGACCAAACTGGGAACTGTCTGGGAGAAAGACTCTGAAGAAACAGAGAAGGGACATAATCCTCCCCAGAAAATATGTGACCTGAAAAAGCTGCTAGAATTTGAGGCAGATTCGGGGGGAGAAAAAAAGCCCCTACCTCCAAAGGCAGCTAGCAGAGGTACAGAGCCGCAGACAGATAGCTGAAGCTCTGCATCTGGGGAAGGAAGGAACAAGCAAAATGAGATAGATCAGCGGGAGAAAATCTCTGAAGGAGCTATGAAAAAGCGGTTGTAAATGATCTTGTTTTTCACTGACCGGCTAAGGCAAGCACAAGCCTCGAGCAAAGTTGCTATCAGAAATGCCAGCCTCAATGCCGGCTAAGGAGGCAGGTGCAGTTCTGATTCGGGGGCCAGTGTCTGATGAAGGAGAGACACCTGTTGAAGCCAGCTGAGGAGAGAACAGAAACCTCCCAATGTGCCAAAGCTGAAAGGGTAAAATGCTTGTTCAAATCTCCGGTTGCAAAAGCAAAAAACTTTGTTCAAACCTCCCAGGCAAGAATTTGTAAGCAAGTCTGGTAAAAGAGAACCAGTTGACTCTCAAACACGATAAGAAATATGGGAAATGATATAAGGGACTGATATGGGACTGATATTATTATGGACTGATATAAGGGAAATGCATTCTGGGAAAGGTAGTTTTTCTGCTAAAGATGACGACATTGCCCTGAAACACTTTTGTCAGCTCGAAAATACATTCATGGTAAACTTAGAATACAGCTTTTAAAAGAAAAAGTGGAAAAGTCGTCTAAGGGTTTAAGTGTCAGTTCCAGTGAAAAATTGAAAGGGTATAGAACTAGGCGCTTTGCGGTTTGGGGCTCCATTGGTAAAATGCCTTATTTACCCTAATAACTGTGCAAAATTTTTACGGTAATTGGATGACAAAAAAGCTACCTATAAGAGCAAACGAGTCACTTTAAAATCCTTAAAATACCACCTAAATAGCTGTGCAGTTTTTGGCGAAGAGCTTTACAGCAGCTAAATATGATAACTTCACCCTCAGCGTAAAGTTTTTCAGTAGAGCAAACCAAAAGTACTGCTGTGATAGAAACGTTTGTTTGAATTGAAGTACTTAGGGGAACTATTATGAATTTGGGTGAAGGGACAGCCTCTAGTTAAAAACTGTCTACCGCTGACAGTGCATCTCTGCCGGTCCGGAACAGCTGAGAGAACTGACAACTTTGGGTGTGGCTTTGTCCGGAGAATGTTCCAGTACCCTAGCAACAAGTATCACAACTCTATAATGACAACAATCACTAAATCCCAGTGCTTTATAACAAAGCTAACTATAAACTGTAAACTTTAGAAATGATGTATGTACTTCCTGTCTAGTTAAGAGAATCTTTCTGATAGAGATGGTGATGATAATTAAGAGTAAGAAGTAGAAAGAAGTATATAAGATATGTGAGTTTGTAAAATTCTGTCTTGTTAGATCTGTGTTAAGAAATCTTTAGGTGTTTGCTAAGTTAGATATATGCTAATGGTAGCCTATATAAGTTTGTAAAATAGATCAATAGAGTTCCTTTAAGAATATAAGCTTGTAAGAAGTACCTAAGGTAGTCTTAAGACATGTAGTAATAAGCTTGTAAGATGCTAGTTGTAAATGTAAGTTTAAATAAGAAATAAGATAAGTATATAAGAATTAATAGGAAATATATTTGCTAAAGTAGTTCTATAAAGTATAAATAAGTAGATGTTAATATGTTGTATGTTAGTTTGTAAAAACGTGTAAATGTTGAATATGAGTCTAAATGCTTTGCAAGGCAAAAAAAAATGTTATATGTGAGTTTGTGAAAAAGTGTAAATGTTAAGTGTGAGTCTATTAATGTATATGGTGAAAACACCTGAGACACAGGAGATAGTGTCCTAGTAGACTGCAAGGTAGGCAGTCTGAATGGTTTCAAAAGCTCCAGAAGCCGCTAAGAAGCTAAGAATGGCGGACGCCAGAACCAGCACAAGGCATCCGCAGCTGAGATCCGTGGAATATCAACGCAGCACAGAAAAACCTGAGCTAACCGCAAAAACGGTGCAGTTTAAAATATTACTATAACTAAAAAGGTCTGTCTGTGAGAACAAAAGTTGCAGAGACGCTTGTTTGAACAAAAATTAACTGCAAAAAGTTTTGGTTGACAAACGTCTCTTCATATTTGGAAGTGAAAGCCTGATACCAGAATTTATTTGTTTAAACTTTTTGAACTTAAAATGAGATAAAATTACAAAAACATTTTGGTTATGGATTTCTTCAAATTTGGAAGGCTAGTACCAATATTTATCATTTGAATTTTGGTACTTAAATGAAATGAACAATAGAGATTTCATTGCAATGGGACAATTTTGAGCTTACTTATAGTAATGACCTAGGAACGGTTTTCTGGAATTGGGTTAAAAATGAAACTGTTTAAATGAAGAAATGCATTTCTACTTAGAATCAAGATGCAATTTTGTGTATGCGTATATGCTTTATTAACTGGAGATTTATGAATTGTTTTGTGGAACTGTTTATGTAAAAATGGAATTACTTATGGAACTGGTTTTGTGTTACAAATGGAACTGTTCAAACAGATAAGTTTGGGTTCCTCTAACTAGGTTTGAGACTTTGTTTAAAAAATTATAAAGAAAAGGAGGAGTTATGAGATTGAATTATGTTCGCAGAAACCTATTGATATTAATGCACCCTGGTTTTGTGGAGTTAAGAAAATGTTTAAGTTTGATGTGAATACATCGAAGTTTTTCCTATGTTCTGTTAACAAGAAAATTCAAATGATTGAGTTAAAGCTGTAAGATGGAGAAAATTGTTAACTATATATAGCACCATATATGCTAATTAAAATGGTTCTGTTAAGAGTTTGCTTTGAGGTGTAAGATTGAGAGAATTGTGACTATGTATAGCAATATTTATGTTAACCTGTTAATGGTAATGATGAAGCTAAGGGATTCTTTAAGTTTGTAGTCACCTTAAGAGTTTTGGTTTAGAAAGGCCTTGAGGCAGCTAAGACTGCTGTAGTCACCTTGGACCTAATTCAAAAGAGAAAAGCTATTTATATCATCCTCTACTCCCATACTGGGAGGTGTAACAGCTATGGAGATTGCTGTAAGCCATTAATAGTTATTTTTTTATATATTAAGAAGGGGGGACCTGTGGGAGCCCGTTCTGGGGTTCCTCGTGGCTTTACCCAGCAGGTCCGAATAGAGGATGATCAGGACCACGGGCCTGAGTGCAGGTGTCTGAGATGGTCTGCACTTGGCTGTGCTGGGGGAGGAGGTCTTTTGCTCCACCCCTTGGCGTCTCTATAAAAACCCTGGACCAGAGACAGTCGGGGCCCGTTGGAATAGGTTCCAGGCCCTCTCGAGGCTATCCTTTATTTTCTATCTGTTTATCTCCGCAACATTCTCCGCTATAAATCCTTCTATCTAATATTTCCTGCTGCTCGCACTCAAGAAAACTCTGGGAAGCTGTGGGGGTGGTGGGTAAACGCCCCACAAATACCTATCCACAAATCCAGCCCTACAGAAAGCACTAGAAAGAAAATTCCAACCCAAGGAAGTCAGATACACCCATGAAAACACAGGCAATAGATAACCCCACAGCAGTAAATCTCAAAAAAAAAGAAAGAAAGAAAGAAAGAAATACACACACACTACTACCAAAAGGTAACAGGAATTAACAATCATTGGTCATTAATATCCCTTAATATCAATGGACTTAATGCATCTATAAAAAGACACGGGCTAACAGAATGGATATGAAAACAGGACCCATCATTCTGCTGCATACAAGAAACACACCTCAAATTCAAAGATAGACACTACCTAAGAATAAAAGGCTGGGGAAAGTCTTTCCAATCGAAAGGGGGCTTCCTAGCAGAGCTCTGCTTCTCCAGCCTAAGATGTTGCTTCTTTTGCTTCACTTTGAAAAAGTGGAAACCCCCGCAGAAATGTAGCAATCTCCTCCTGCTTCAGAGAAAAGTGTTACTTTTTAGCTCTCTCTGGTGCTCTGTCCACTGAGGGACATCTCAGCAAAGATCTTCTGTTCAGGTCCTCCTTGGTCTGCTCCTTTAGCTCTCCCTTGTTTTGTCCAGTGGAGGGGCGTCTCAGTAAGGATCTTCTCTATGCCAGTGAATGAAGATCTTCACACCCAAAACTCTTTTGAGAAAGAGATTTATTTGGGAAGGAAGAGTCCAGGAGAGTAGCTGCCTCTACCAGGGTGGAGAGAACAACCTTTTTCTCTAACTGACAATGCAGAGCAGTTTATGCAGGAAGACAGGGGGTGAAGTCAACCCCAGGTCCAGGGTTATACTACCCTGCTATGTGATTGGCTGGTTTCACAAGTCAGTTGGCCAGGGGCAGAGATGGCTCTGATCTGAGTCAAACTGTGTTTCTTTCTGCCCTGATGTTAGCAATCTTTCCTTAGTTCTGGGCTCCAGGATCAGGGTGGGTTTCTTTCACCAGCACTTTTTCTCTATTATATATATAGAGAAAGATATATATATATTCTTCTCAGCACCCCATGGAATCTTCTCTAAAATCAACCACATACTTGGTCACAAAGCAAATCTCAACAGATAAAAAAAATTGGAATAACCTCATGTATCTTATCAGACCACCATGATATAAAGTTAGATTTCATCAACAACAAAAACTACAGAAAGCCTACAGTCTCATAGAAAATGAATAATGCTCAACTGAATCACCAATGGGTCAAGGAAAAAATGAAGAGAAATTAAAGACTTCCTAGAGATCAATGAAAATGAATGTACTTGATTCTATGAAATGTCCTATGTAGCCACATTGAAGAATTCCCTGCCCTCAGAGTATTAAACATTGCTCTTTAACTGTTCCTAGCAGGTATACGCTAGCCTGATAAAAAATATAGCCTAGAAATTCCTCTCACATTTGCAAAAAGGTAGGTGACAGACAGAAAGATAGATAATAGATGAATGGATTGACAGACAGACAGCTATATGGCCCTTAAAAGCAAAAAGCAACTCATCCTTCAACATAAATAAACAAATAAATAAATAAATAAATAAATAGCACCAAAAAAAGAAAATCAATGTACAACATACCCAAATTTATGGGACACTATGAAAGCAGTGATGAGGAAAATTCACAGCACTAAATGCCCACATAAAGAAATTGGAGAAATCTCACACTAGTTACTAACAGCACTCCTGAAAGCTCTAGAACAAGAAGAAGCAAACTCACCCAGGTGGAATCGACACCAAGAAATAATCAAATTGAGAGCTGAAATAAATAAAATAGAAACAGAAAACAATACAAAGAATCAATGAAACAAAGAGTTGGGTTTTTTTGAGAAAATCAACAAGATAGTCAAGCCCTTATCCATACTAACCAAAAGGCAGAGAGAGAGCATCCAAATTAACAAAACCAGAAATGAAAAGGGAGACATAACTAACATTGAGGAAATCCAGAGAATTATCAGGTCATACTTCAAAAACCTCTACTTCACAAAATTGGAAAATCTAAAGAAAATGGACAATTTTCTGGATAAGTACCACATACCTAAGTTAAATCAAGACCAGATAAGCTATTTATATAGGCCAATAACCCCTAAGGAAATTGAAACAGTCATTAAAAGTCTCCTAACCAAAAAAAGCCAGGACCAGATGGATTCAATGCAGAATTCTACCAGATCTTCAGAGTTAATATCAATACTCTTTAAATTGTTCCAAACAATAGAAACAGAAGGAACATTACCAAACTCCGTTTATGAGGCTACAGTTACTGTGCTTCCATAATTAAACAAAGATGCACCAAAGAAAGAGAATTACAAACCAATCTCATTCATGAACATTGATGCAAAATAATTCAATAAAATATTGGCAAGCAGAATCCAAGAACACATCAAAAAAATTATCCACCATGACCAAGTAGGTTTCATCGCAGAGATGCAAGGTTGGTTCAACATAAGAAAGTCTGTCAATGTAATACACCATATAAACAAACTCAAAGAAAAAAACCACATGATAATTTCATTAGACACTGAAAAGGCCTTTGACAAAATCCAACACCCCTTTATGATAAAGGTCTCCAAGACCTTTATCATGAACACAGAGGTCAGGAACACAGAGAACATACCTAAACATAATAAAGGCAATTTACAGCAAGGCAACAGCCAATATCAAATTAAATGGAGAGAAATTCAAAGCGATTCCACTAAAATCAGGAACAGGACAAGGCTGTCTGCTCTCCCCATATTTATTCAATATAGTACTTGAAGTTCCAGCTAGAGCAATAAGACAACAAAGGGAGATCAAGGGGATACAAATTGGAAAGGAAGAAGTCAAACTTGCACTGTTTGCAGATGATATGATAGTATGCATAAGTGACCCAAAAATTCAACCAAGGAACTCCTACAGATGATAAACTCCTTCAGTAATGTGGCAGGATGCAAAATTAATTCAAAAAAATCAGTAGCTATCCTATATACAAATGACAAAGGAGCTGAAAAAGAAATCAGAGAAACATCACCCTTTACAATAGCCACAAATAATATAAAATACCTTCGTGTGACTCTAACTAAGCAAGTGAAGGACTTGTATGACAAGAACTTTAGGTCCCTGAAGAAAGAAATTGAAGAAGATATCAAAAAATGGAAAGATCTCCCATAATTATGGATAGGTCGGATTAACAGAGTAAAAATGTCAATCTTACCAAAAGCAATCTACAGATTCAATGCAATCCCCTTCAGAATCCCAATACAATTCTTCATAGACCTGGAAAGAACAATACTCAACTTCATATGGAAAAAACAAAAAACCCAAGATAGCCAGAACAATCCTGTACAATAAAGCAACCTCTATAGGCATCACCATCCCTGACTTCAAGCTCTACTAAAAGTTACAGTAATAAAAACAGCTTGGTACTGGCATTAAAAACTAACATGTGGACCAATGGAATCAAATTGAAGACCCTGACATTAATCCACACACATATGAACACCTAATTTTTGACAAAGGAGCCAAAACTGTACAATGGGGGAAAAATTATCTTCAACAAATGGTGCTGGCATAACTGGATGTCAACATGTAGAACATTGCAAATAGATCCATATCTGTCACCTTGCACAAAACTTAAGTCCAAGTGGATCAATGACCACAACATAAATTCAGTTACTCTGAATCTGATAGAAGAGAAAGTAGAAAGTAGTCTTGAATGCATTGTCACAGGAGACCACTTACTAAATATAACACCAGTAGCACAGACACTGAGAGAAACGATTAATAAATGGGACCTCTTGAAACTGATAAGTTTTTTGTAGGGCAAAGAACATGGTCAATAAGAAAAATGACAGCCTACAGAATGGGAAAATATCTTAACCAACCCCAAATCTGACAGAGGGCTGATATCCAGAATATATAAAGAACTCAAGAAATTAGCCATCAAAATACCTAATAGTCCAATTTAAAAAATGGGCTAGAGAGCTAAACAGAGAATTCTCAACAGAAGAAGCTCAAATGGCTGAAAGGCATTTAAGGAATTGCTCAACATCCTTAGTCATCAGGGAAATGCAAATCAAAACAACTCTGAGATACCATCCTGTACCTGTCAGAATGGCTAAGATCAAAAACACTGAAGACAGCTTATGTTGGAGAGGATGTGGAGCAAGGGGAATACTCGTACACTGTTGGTGGGAAGGAAAACTTGTACAGCCACTTTGAAATCAGTATGGCGGTTTCTCAGAAAATTGGGACTCAAACTACCTCAAGACCCAGCTATACCACTCTTGGGCATATACCCAAGGAATGCTCAATCATACCACAAGGACACATGCTCAACTATGTTCATAGCAGCATTGTTTGTAATAGCCAGAACCTAGAAACTATCTAGATTCCCCACAACTGAAAAATGGATAAAGAAAATGTGGTACATATACACAGTGGAGTACTACTCAGCAGAGAAAAACAATGACAGCATGAAATTTGCAGGCAAATGGGTGGAACTGGAAAATATCATCCTGAGTGAGGTAACCCAGACTCAGAAAGACAACCATGGTACATACTCTGTAGCTCGAGTTTCCTGCCTTGCCCACAGTCAGGACAAATCTCTGTCACCCGCCAGTCCCACAGCTGCTCAGACCCAACCAAGCAAACACAGAGACTTATATTGCTTACAAACTGTATGGCCATGGCAGGCCTCCTGTTAACTGTTCCTAGATCTTAAAGTAACGCATTTCTACAAATCTATATCTTGCCACGCGGCTCGTGGCTTACCAGCATCTTCACATGCTGCTTGTCCTGGCAGTGGCTGGCAGCATCTGGCAGCGGCTGGCAGCGTCTCCTTCTGCCTTCCCGTTCTTTTATCTCTCCTCTCTGTTAGTCCCGCCCATACCTCCTGCCCAGCCACGACCAATCAGGTTTTATTTATTGACCAATCAGAGCAACTTGACATACAGACCATCCCCCAATACAGCCAAATGCAGACCATCTCAGACACCTGCACTCAGGCCCATGGTCCTAATCATCCTCTATGCAAACCTGCTGGGTAACGCCACAAGGAACCCAAGAAGGGCTCCCACAGGACATCCATTAACATCCCACAGCAATACTCACTCATAAGTGGATACAAGATATAAAGCAAAGGATAACCAGACTGCAACCCACACATCCAGCAAGGCTATCTAGTAATGAGGAACCTAGGATGGATGCATGGATTGCCCAATGATGGAGAAATGGGTGAGATATGCATAAGAATACTGAGGGTAAAGGGAGTAATGGAGGTCAGGGGATGGGGGAATGAGAGCTTAGGGGAGTGGGTGGTTCGAGCTGGAACAAGAACAAAGTGGGAGAGCAAGGAAAGAAATGCCATGACAAATGAAGACACCATGGGAACAGGGAGAAAAAGAGTACAAGAGAGGTTCACAAGAATCCATAAAAATGACTCCACCACAGGATTGGCAATAGTTGAGAGGGTGCCTGAGCTAACCTACTCTGGTGATCAGATGGCTGAATACCATAACTGTCATCATAGAACCCTCATCCAGTGACTGATGGAGGCAGATGCATAGATCCATGGCTGGATCCCAGGCCAAGCTCCAGGAGTACAATCGATGAGAGAGAGGAGGCATTCTATGAGCAAGGGATATCGAGACCATGGCTGGAAAAAGTACAGAGACAACTAGCCAAACTTGTGGAAACACATGAACTGTGGACCAATAGCTGAGGAGTCCTCATGGTACTGGACTAGGCCCTCCTGATAAGCATGACAGTTGTTTAGCTTGAGCTGTATAGGGGGCCCCCAAGCAGTGGGATCAGGATATTGCCCTAGTGCATGAGCTGGCTTTTGTAACCTAGTGCCTATGATGAGACACTTTGCACAGCATTGGTGCAGGAAGGAGGCGCTTGAACCTGCCTCAACTGAATGTATCAGGCTGTACTGACATCCCAGGGAAGACCTTGTCTTGGAGAAGGTGGGAATGGGGAGTGTGATGGGAGGAAATGCTGGGGGAAGGGAGTAGGGAGGACAGGGGAGTCTGTGGTTGGTATGTAAAATAAATAGAAAATCTCTTAATATAAAAAAAATATTATGTTGGTGATTTTAAAAAAAAAGAAGTAATGTCTTCAGTAGTGTCCCACTGATGTACCAACTTTTAAACGGTACCTCAGGTTTTAAATGGTAGTACAAACCCCATCCCACAGATGATCCTAATCATAATCAAACTAAATGGCTCACAAATAAAGAGACATAAAGTTTTCCAAGAGAACTGTAGGGAATGGGAGTTAGTAGAGATGAGAGTGTGATTAGAGAGGGTGAAGGATTTCAATAATCAGAATATAATTTATTCAAGGTATGGAATTTCCAAAGAACAAATTCAGTTACAAATTCATATGAAAGCACAACCTCCTCCAGATAATGAAACCAATCTTAAAAAGAAAAACAGTACCCTCTTTCAAGTTATACTATAGTGATACAGTAATAAAAACAGCACTACACTGATACAAAACAGACACATATATTAATGGAATAGAAAACCAAGACATGAGATCACATAACTGTAGGCATCTGATTTTTGGCAAAATGCCATAAATAATCATTAGAATAAAGACAGGATCTTTAGTATATGGTGCTTTTAAAACTGGATTACTATGTGTAGAAGAATTTATTTAGATCTTAATACCTCTTAACACACACACACACACACACACACACACACACACACACACACACACATACACCACATGCACGTGCACGTGCATTCACCCCAATTCCAAATGGGTCAAGAACCTCAACAAAAGATCCAAAACTCTGAAACTGGTAGAGAATAAATAGGAAGTTCACTTTGAGATGAAATCACAGCTAAGGACTTTCTAAATATACTCATCTCACTCAGAATATGAGGCAGATAAACAAGTGGGATCTCATGAAACTGAAAGGTTTCTATCAACCAAAAAAAAGCATTAATCATGTGAATATGCAACCTACAAAATGGAAGAAAATCTTTGCCAGGTACATGCTCCAGACAATTTGTATCTAGTATCTATGAAGAAAACAAAACAACACAAAAACAAACTTTCAACATTATGGGAAAAATCCTGGAGCAAAACTTGGGCCATGTTACCAAAAAAGAAAAAGCAATGTTAACAAAAAAGAAAAATCATGCCTTGTGTGCATTTTTAACATATTAAATATTCAACATCATTAGCTGTCAGGAAAATAAAAATAAAACTAATTGGATAGTCCATCTTAACCCAGTCAGAATGGCTATTGTCAAGAAAACAAATGATGCTAGAACAGTTACACAGAGAAACCCAGTCTCTGAGAGAGAGAGAGAGAGAGAGAGAGAGAGAGAGAGAGAGAGAGAGAGAGAGAGAGAGAGAGAAAGAGAGAAGGAGGGAGGGAAGGAGGAAGGAAGGAAGGAAGGAAGGAAGGAAGGAAGGAAGGAAGGAAGGAAGGAAGGAAGGAAGGAAGGAAGAAAAAGAAAAGAAAAGAAAAGAAAAGAAAAGAAAAGAAAAGAAAAAAGACATCAAATGACAACAAATGTTTGAAGTGTGGGGCAAAGAGAAGAAAATCCAAATATAAGGGGGTGAGAAAGGAGTAGATGCAGATAATGGATGAGAGTGTTGAAAGACAATACAAGGCTGCTGTGTTCTAGCTACAAATTTGTCATGGATTTTTGGTTTGGGTGTTGGAAAATTGAGTGAAATGTAAGTGATTGAAAGTGTAATATTTAATGCTAATCTTTGCAGCTTCTCTTTTGAATACCAAATCTAATTGTATATTATATACAATTCATATCCATTAGGTTGTATAGACTTAGAGTCTCATTAATTTGTGTGTATCTTATTTTTACTTATTTACAAATTTCTTTATGACAAGACTTAGTTTTTTAAATTTTAAGAAGAAAATATGGGGAAAGAGAAACACTAGTGGGAGTGCACACTGACCCAATCACTGAAATCACTGTGGGGTTTACTATAAAGCTGCAAACAGAATTTCCATAGGACCCAGCTATCAGTTCTTCAGTATATACTCAAATTATTTAGGTATCGTCTACTACATACTTATGTATGTACAACTACACAGGTACTCAAACATCTGTGTTCATTGCAGCTCTACTCACAATAGCTAGGAGACAGGTTCACCCTACACGCCATCAACCGAAAAGTAGATAATGAAATTGTGATCTGTATACATAATGAAATATAATTTAGCTATAAAGATGAAATTATGAAATTCTCAGTAAAATAGATGGAACTGAAAAATATGCCTAATGAGGTAACGCCAGCACAGAGAGACAACCATTGCATGTTCTCTCTCATATAAGGATCCTAGACAAATTCTTAGTGTGTCTAACATGATGTGCATATTAAGTCCAGGAAACTAGAAAGGGGCCATCAGAAGGGGAACATGAAAGAAGAGACCTAAAAGAAAGAGAAATTCCAGAACACCTCTGGTATGAATGTGGAGGGAGGGAATATGAGATTGAGTGGGTTAATGCAAAGATAGTGTGGGAATATGAAAGATAAAATTAACCAGACAAGAATATATTAAAATACTTTATTGAAACTCAGTAGGTTGTAAGCTCATTTAAAAAAATATTGGAAAGTTTAAGTCAAGGCACTTTATGTGAGTAGACAGTACTGCTCCCAGAAATCACAGGATACTAAATGAAAACTTCATTGCTAGTGTTGAAAACTTCATTGCTAGTGTTGAAAACTTCATTGCTAGTGTTGGGATACCTCATTAGGAGTTGTTGTCTAAAAAAAGGCCTGAGGATCCAAATAATATAGGCAATTGTCACTGTTGTCAGTTGCCCCAATAACTAGTTGGTAAGACCGTATTTCAAAAGACATCTTATACTCTTGTCATGGTAGATAAAGAAAGAAAGCTGGGAATGGGCTGAAATAAGCCTTCCTGCTGAATGGCTCTCATAGTACCAAAAAGTGTTCTGCAGCCTGACAGTGGGACATTGTCATCAGCAGTATTACTCATCTGTGGACACTGTGATCTATACATCAACCAGCCTTACAAGATATGCCCGCTAGTACAATGATGGCAATTTTGATATTGGAGTAATGAATCATTTTCTGATTGAGAAAAGTTCACATCTGGTACAGTCAACATGGTTGACTACCCATACTGAGGAGAGTATAGGTCATAGTGTTTAAACTATCACTGCTGTTCTGCTAAATGGACATGATGTGCACATCAAATTATCTCCTAAATAGCTATGTTTATCCTTATATACCACTATTGTAAGTTTGATAAAAAAAAATTCTGCTTGTAGTGAGCAATGGTGATTTTGAAGACACAAAACTGTGAAAAATGCTGAGAATAAGTGTCTTTCCAGTGCTTAGCCTAAATGAGACATCAAGACCCCCCCATATAGGCTTAAGAAACTTTGAGAAGAAGGTATGTAAATTATGTAAAAGCATAGTGATGTGGTAGAATGATGTGGCATATTGTTTACTAGACAACATGGCCACAGCACTCTTTAATTCACAGTAGCTGTGATTACAAGACCTACAGAAGACTGAGCCCTTCAATATTCTACCAAGGAGGGAGGAGGTGCTCACAAGCCATGACCCTTCTCTGAGACTTTATAAGCAGTTAAGAGTAGTTAGGGGCAGGACTCATGAGATGGCCTCACTTCAGAATCTTTAGGTAGTTAGTGGTTGCTGGTGAAGGAGATGACTTTTTTTTCAGTAGAGTAGCTACTGGTAAGGTACCTCTGATCCTGTAAGTGGTTCCTTTCCTGTATCCCACTAAGCAACACTAATGGAAATCACTTGGTCACAAACACACACATGAAGAAAAGAGACGTGGAAGTAGAAAGCAGAGTTCATTGGGAAGAGGACAAGGATCAGTAAGAATAGGAACAGGACAAGAGAGGTTAGTCGGCCATTAATGGAATCAAAATACCTGCATACATAGATGATGGAAAGGTGATAATGAAACAATTTATTGTATATAATTATTATATCTCAATAAAACTTAAACTATATACAAATTGTAAGGAACCACTGCCTATGAAAATAGTTTTGAGACAAACAAGTAGGATTTACAATAATTGGAAAAATGAATCTTAAAAAATGGTGGACAGAACCCCACATCTGACAGAGGATTGATTTCCACAGTATATAAAGAACTCAAGAAACTGGACATCAAAATACTGAACAGTCCAATTAAAAAAAAATGGGCTAAAGAGCTAAACAGAGAATTCACAAAACAAGAACTACAAATGGCTGAAAGACATTTAAAGAAATGCTCAACATCCTTAATCATCAGAGAAATGCAAATCAAAACGACTCTTAGATACCACCTTACACCTGTCAGAATGGCTACAATCAAAAACACCAATGACAATCAATGTTGGAGAGGATGTGGAGCAAAGGGAACACTCCTCCACTGTTGGTGGGAATGTAAACTTGTACAACCACTGTGGAAATCAGTATGGCGGTTTCTCAGAAAATTAGGAATCGAACTACCTCATAACCCAGCCATCCCACTCTTGGGCATATACCCCAGGATTGCTGATTCATACCATAAAGATACATGCTCAGGTATGTTCATAGCATCACTATTTGTAATAGCCAGAACCTGGAAACAACCTAGATGCCCATCAATGGAAAAATGGATGAAAAAAATGTGGTACATATACACAATGGAGTACTACTCAGGAGAGAAAAACAATGAAAGCATGAAATTTGCAGGCAAATGGATGGAACTAGAAAAAATCATCCTGAGTGAGGTAACCCAAACCCAGAAAGACAGTCATGGTATGTACTCACTCATAAGTGGATTCTAGATATAAAATAAAGAACAATCAGACCACAACCCATAGAACCATGGAGGTCCCTAGGACGACTGTGGCTCATAATAAATTTCAATTTTACTCAATTATTGAAAAAAATGGTGGTCAGTCAGAATAATGTATAGGAAGTAAGTGAAAAAAAGACTAAGAGACTCCAAAAATGGGATGTGTGGTAGGAAGACAAGCACATTTGTTATTTTTATGTTGCTGTGATAAAACATTATGAACAAAAGCAACTTAAGCAAGAAAGAGCTTAATTTTGGCTTATGATTCTAGATGAATAAGAATAAATGATGGAAATGAAGCAATGGCAACAAGTGGCAGGCAGAGCTATAAGAGCAGGAAGCTGAGAGGTCATCTCTTCAACTACAAGTAGGAAGCAGAGGGAAGAAATTGGAAGTGACTTAAGAATTCAACTTTTCAATGTGGAGTAGGGGGACTAACCCTCTACTGATGGTGGTAGTACAAACCTGTACAGACACTTTGGAAATCAAAATAGAGGTTTCTCAGAAAATTGTGAATCAATCTACCTCAATATCCAGCTCTATACCACTCTTGGGTATATACCCAAAGATTCTCAATCTTTCCACAAGGACACTTGCTCAACCATGTTCACAGTAACATTTTCCATAATAGCCAGAACCTGGAAATAACCTAGAATTCCCTCAACCAAAGAATGAATAAAGAAAATGTGGTACATATACACAATGGAGTACTATTCAGGTGTTAAAAGCAATTTGAAGGCAAATGGATAAAACTAGAGAAAAACCATCCTGGATAACCCAGACCCAGAAAGAGAAACATAGTATATACTCACTCAAAAGTGGATATTAGCTGTAAAGTAAAGGATAACCATGCAACAATCCACAGTCACAGAGAGGCTAGGTAACAAGCAAGGCCCAAAGAGAGATGAAGATGGATGGATGTCCCTCAGAAGGGGAAATAGAAGAGGCCTCCTGGGTAGTCTGGAGGCCAATGGAGATGAAAACATGAGGTTGGTGGCATGGATGGAGGATGAGAGTAATGAAAGAGATGTCTTGATGAGGGGGCATTTTGGGGTCAAGTAGAAATATTTTGCAAGGGAAACTCCCATGAATCTACAAGGATGATCCAAGCTAATAGTGGATAGGTAGCCTAAAATGTCAATCTCCTGTAATCAGACTGGTAAATACTCCAATTGTCATCAGTGATCCTTAATCCAGTGCCTGATGAAACAAATGCAGAGATCCACAGCCAAGCACTGGGCAAAGATTGGGGAATCCTGTTGAAGTTTGGGAGGAATGATTGTATGAGCCAGGGGAGTCAAGGTCATCACAAGGGAACTCACAGAAACAACTAAGCTGGGCTGATAGGAACTCACAGACTGGACTGACAGCTAGAAAGCCTGCATGGGACCAACCTAGGCCATCTACATGTGTGGAACAGTTGTGTACCTTGATCTACTTGTGAGACACCTAGTAGTAGAAGCACGGCCTGACCCTAGTGCTTTGGCTGACTTTTAAGAACCTATTCCTCATACTGGATTGCTTTGCCCAGCCTTAATACAAGGGGAATAGCTTAGTCCTGCCTCAACTTAGTCATGTTTTGTTGATGCCCATGCTGAGGCCTGTCCCTTTATGAAATAAACAGAGGAGTGGATTGGGGGTAGCATGGGGTGAAGGTGGGGGAATGGAATGGGAGGAGGAGGAGGGGAAATAAAAGTCAGAATGTAAAATAAATGAATAAATTTAATTTTAAAAAAAGAATTTAACTTCTCAAAGCCCATACTCCATGATACACCTCTGCCAGCAAGGCTGTGCCTCATAAATCTTCTGAAAGAGTGCTATCAACTGGGGAAAAAAGTGTTCAGATTCTGGGGTCTATGTGGGTCATTTCTCCTTCAAACCACCACAAATGACAATACCTACATTAGTAATGGAAAGACTAGATACTGCAAATATTGCCAGGATGGTATGCCATGGGGAAGCCGTGGCTAAGCCCTGTCATGCAGTAATATGTGAGAACAGGAAGACTTCACAATTAGGTTCAAGATGGTGATGAACTTTAGAGTCACAGATTGGTTGAATAAAGAGGAATAAGTGTGAGGGGTCCCATCCATTTCTCTGTGGGAGGCCCACTCCCACTTTATCCCCAGTGTACTCTTGAGGAAGGAGGAGTGAGAAATATTTAGATGAAAGAATAAAAGAGAGAGAAACAGATATATGCACAAGATAGCCTCGGGAAGGGCTGGATCATTATCCACCAGCCCTTTCTGTCTTTTCTAAAGGGCCTTTTATAGGAATGCCAAGGGGTGGAGCAAAAGACCTCCCCCAAGCACAACCAAGTGCAGACCCTTTCCAATCACCTGGTAACTACACACATTGTCAAGCAATCCTCTAATTCAGCCCTGCTGGGTAAAGCAAGCTCAGGTCTCACTAGGAAACCTTTGTGGGCCTCCACAATTCCCCCTTCTTGATATAATAAGGGGCTACCCAGGCCAATCAGATATACTGTGCCTGTCTGAGGTCATCCTTCTTGATAAATTTTACAAATATACATTCAGGAAGCTATCAAGAAGAATGTTGCCTGTCTTTGGCTACCAGCCTCTGGCAAGAGAGGGGACACAGCCTAACTCAGCTCTGATTCAGGTCCCTACTAAGAGCTTGTAAATATCCACAGTGATCTCCATAGCTACCACACCTCCCAGTAAAGGAGTAGAGGATAATAAAGATGGAATGTCCTATTTGGAATGGGTCTAAGGAAACTACAGCAGTCTTAGCTGGACTCAGTACTTTTCTAAATCAAAACTCTCTCCTAACAGATGTTCAATAAAACTTTCAAGAGACTATTTTGATTCCCAGGAGAAAACAGTCATTTCAAAACATATCAAAGTATCCACTCAAGTAAACAAAAACCCATACTAATCATAAAGACATTTTAGCTGTTTAAGTAGCTCATGTGTTCCTATCACAGCAGTAGAATTTCTATACAAACTAACTTGATTATAGTAGGCCTACCCCTCTGTGGTAGGGCCACTTATAAAACTTACCCCTTTATAAACAGAAATAGATGAGGAATGGAAACTTTTAGGAAGAAGACAAAAAAAGCTCCCCCTAATTATGACATCTTTGCTTATTTTCCAGGGGCCACTGAGACCATAAAATTATATTTTGATTCATCATAAAAAGTATTGAAATATATCTGAAGGTAAAAGAATAATAAAAACTTCAGCTGGGAAGTGGAAGGCTGAGGGGGGAGACACTGCAGCCACCGCCAGGACAAGCAGCATGTAAAGACTCTGGTAAGCCACCAGCTACGTGGCAAGGTATAGATTTATAAAAATGGGTTAATTTAAGATATAAGAACAGTTAGCAAGAAGCCTGCTACGGCCATACAGTTTATAAGTGATATAAGCATCTGAGTGATTATTTTATAAGTGGATTGTGGGACTGTGGGGCTTGGGGAACCTGGAGAGAAGCCCTCCAGCAACAAATGGCACCCAACGGCTCGAGTTTCCACCTTAAACCTGAGAATATTTAATAACCAATTCTAAACAGAGCCAAAACCAGGTTCCTGCTTCTTGTCTCATACGGGCAGCTAGATGCCGCAAAACGCAGGTTTGAACACTGGCGGGTTCCTGGCGTGTGCGTTTGACCAGCAGTATGGCGGAAATGAGGCATCTGCCAGCGGCACATTAAGCTGTGTGGTAGATTTAGTCTTTACTAGTATTTAAAAAAAAAAGAGGTTTCTGGGCTACACGCTGCTTTGATAAAAGCTTAGACCCACTATTTCTGAGACTTGATGACTCCCAGAGCTGGCAGAAAATGTACCACTGCTATGTTGGGAAGCTGAACTGGGCGGAGCCAGCAGCCACAGCGCCGTTTCAGTCTTAGAATGGTACAGTTTAAAGCAATAGGCTCAAGGTAATATAGAACATAAGCCACGTAAAGATGGCTACCACACAGAGAATCTGGATTATGTTCTCTTTGATATTTGTAACTGAAGAAAAACATTTGATTGCAAAAGCTGTTGAGTTATGCCAAAATGTATATTTTAAAGGTACCTTGACTTCAAAATTTGGATTTAAGGATATGTTGCTTTGGAAAAGAGGTTCTGCTTTTGTTTCCACAGAAAGCCAGAGGCTGTGGATTTGTTCCAGATTAAGATACATCAGGTTTCACCAGCCAAGACCCCATGAAAGGTCTCCGATGACACCATGGCCCAGATGATCCAACATCCAGAGCGGTTTCAAGGCAACTGGCTCCCACAATACAGCCTTACGGACTACCCCATAGGCCTAAAATTTTCTTTGCGTCCCCATAAGATACAGCACCCCCCCTCCAGCAGGAAGTAGTAAGAGATGCTACGCCCAAATTCCCAAATATACCAAGCTGGCTTTAGAGGTTGAATTGGCTCACTCCCCCTCTAAATAGACATATTGCTTTTTTAAAAAAAATGGTTAAGAGAATCTTGTGTCCCAAATCAGAAGAGCCCTCTGGTGTGGGACAGAGAAAAACCAATATTTTTATTTAAAACAGGTTGATCATAAATGTGATCTCTTTCTAAAAAAGAAAAGGGGATATAATATAGATATATAGGAGGATATGGAGATGACAAGATAAAAGGGTAGATTAATGAACCTACTTTTAAAGAACAACCTGTTTAAAATGTTTTACATTGGTATAGATTTTAGTTTATGCTTAAAATGTTTTACATTGGTATAAATTTTAGTTTATTGATACAAACTTGAAGTTAATTTTGTTATACTGTATATATATATTTCTATTCTTGTTTGAGGTATTATGTTTATGTAACTCATTTAAAATTGTAATGGATAATTAAAAAATAGATTAATAATTAGTCATCTATGATAATCATATCTGTAGCCATGTTAGTTAAGTCTTCTAGGTATACATAGATATATTTCAGATAGATAGGTAATCTTCAAACACTTCATAGACCTAGAGAATATGGCATTTAAATAACTTAAAATTCTGTTGACGTGAGACACAATTGCTCCTGGCTGCACCAATTGATCCCGAGAGAATGTTGGGCTTCTAAGACATTTCCATTTGAAAGTTTGTCTTTTTGGCACAAAATGGCCTACTGGGCAAAGAACTGCCCTTGCCTTGATGGCTGACAGTACAAATGCAATGCTGTCCTTTCTGGACAAGTGGGACACAAGGAAAGTGACCACTATACTCTGCCAAGACAGGGTAAGATGGTCCTTCAGAAATCCTGCTTCTGAAAATGGTCTGTCAGATACTCTATAGGCCTGTAGCCAATTTAAATGCACCAACAATGCTGAAAAACATTAGGTGACTGTCCAGGCTGCCAGCTGTCTTGGTCTACTTTTGCAAGATTCCCAAAAGTTGCTTGCATCCATCTACCATTTCTCAGGTACCATTATGTTCCTTCTCAGGTCTCTGATGTGGTTGAAAACTAGATAGTTGTAATTTCCTCAGTTATGATAAAAGATAAGTTAGATATAAAACCTTAAATTCACAAATATAAGATAGCTAGGACATCTTCTTTAATATTGTAACTGTAATTCTTGCTCGATAATTGTTTTGTTATATGTAATTTTACCATGTTAAAGTTAAAACCTTACTTTTAAAAAAAAGAAAAAAAGGGAAAATGCTGTGGATATCATTCTATATAAATAAAACACTGATGGCCAGTGACCAGGCAGGAAGTAGGTGGCCAGGCGGGAAGTAGGTGGGACAAGGAGAGAGGAGAATTCTGGGAAGTGGAAGGCTGATGGGGGAGACACTGCAGCCACCGCCAGGACAAGCAGCATGTAAAGACTCTGGTAAGCCACCAGCCACGTGGCAAGGTATAGATTTATAAAAATGGGTTAATTTAAGATATAAGAACAGTTAGCAAGAAGCCTGCTACGGCCATACAGTTTATAAGTGAAAAAAAAAAAAAAAAAAACTTCAACATGCTTCTAATGTGATTGATTTGGTTGACCTTTAAAAATTGTTACCTAATTTTTCCAGGTTAGACAGATATTGATGAAATAATAAAAACAATTCTAGTATATATTTACACTTTTTACAACTTTACAGTCAACATTTACACTTTTTACATATTTACAAGTAGCATGAATATTACTATATGTACTTACACATTTTAAAAAATTTATATTCAAAAGGAAACTCCATTTGCACATTTTACAAACTTATGTTCAACATATTTACAATTTGCATGAATATCACTCTACATACTTATACTTTTTACAAACATATTCAAAAGGAAACTATAGAACTATTTTACAAACTTTAGCACACATCTAGAAAAAAATCTCATCACTATACATATTTACAGCTAACATGAATATCACTATACTTATTTATACTTTTTACAAACTTATATTCAAACAAAAACTCTATAGAAATATTTTACAAACTTTAGCATATATCTAGAAGAATCTGTTAACAGAATTAACTTACATTCAAAAGCAAACTCTATAGAACTACTTTACAAACTTTAGTACACATCTAGAAAGAATCTCTTAACAGAACTATTATCACTATACATATTTACACTTTTTACAAATTTACATTCAAAAGGAAACTCTATAGGACTACTTTACAAATGTTAGCAAACATCTAGAAGAGATCTCTTAACTGAACTATCATATTTTCTTTCAACAATACAGAGTATTCATAAATCACAAGTAATTACCATACTGAGCTACTGTAAAGCTCTTGGAAAAAACTTCCTGCTCAGTTAATAGGAACCATCTTTCTTAAAGGATCCTGCATTGAAACAGAAGCAGTATGGCTCCAGGTTCCATTTCATTTCAGCTTTTCTGGAGAAACATCAGCAGCTATGGTATTATTAGAGCTGACATTTCTTTGTTCTACACACCTCACCAAACTCAGGCCACCACCAAGCTTCATTTGGTAATTGATGGTACAATTTTCCCACTTCTTAATTTTGAAGCTGCTTTTAAAATTAAATTTACCATGATGCCAGTGTTTCTCTCTTGCATTTCAAGCACAATCCAAGTTTTTTTTTCTTTATCTGCCTGTAGGTTTTTTCCATATATAAAGCAATTTCCCAGTGTATTGACCACTTTCTCTTGCTTTCTTAAGGGTTTCAAAATGACTTAAGAAGTGTCATTAGCATCTTAATTGCCTCCTGACAGGCATCACCTGTTTCTAATTTTGGGGAAGCAAAGCTATTTTCTAGCAGTGCTTGGGGGGAAAGCAATGTTTTGAGCTGAAAAAGCAGAGTTTTGGGGGCAGTATTTGAAAGATTTGTCCCAGTCTATCTGCCTTTTCTCCAGGCCTGCTTGCCTATGCCACCTTGCTTTCACAAATTACATTTCCCAAGCTGCCTTTCTCTATAGAATCATGTTGTTACAAACTACATTTCTCAGGCTGCCTTTCAGGTCCAGCTGCAACCAATGTTAGCCACTGCACTCCCGGTTCTTGTTTACACAATCTGTGTTTGTACTGAAATCAATATTTTGCTTTTTTGCCACGGGAGACTTTTGTTCACTCTGAGCTGGCATTGACAGGTGTACTTCTTTAACCTGACACTGTCCCTGGAGTGGCCTCCCCCCACCCATGCGCACTTATGGATCGGTGCTTCTCCCACCTTACTGGGTCAGTGAAAGAAAATGAAAGTACTTTAAATAAAAGCCTTTACAGAAAGATTTTTCCCCAATAGATCTCTTTTGTCCCTGCTTGTCCCCTCCCCCAGGATGCAGATTTCCTGATGCCACTGCTGCTGCTCAGGACCTACACTAAGAGTGCCACACTCTTCTCTTGCAGCTGGGCCCAACAAGCATCCCACAACAGCTGCACCTCTTCTGTGCCTCTGGGAACGCTCTGCCTCTAGCTGCTTTTTTAATACTGGCTTGAAGGGGAGACAGGACTAGCAGAAAGGGTTTGCAGTGTTCCAAGAGGTGTTTTTTCTAGGGCAATTATAGGAGACTTCCCCATTCTGATAGATGTTCTTCCCAGGTGAATCTAATTTTTGCCTTTATAGGAAAAAAAGAGATCTGAGAAGGAAAGACATGAAAAGCTTCCAGTTTTTGAGAGAGAGATTACTATGCTTTTTTAAGTCTCCTAGTTCTTCCCTTGTCTGCCTCAGAAAAAAATTTTCCCTGCCACTCAAGCCTTAAAGCTAAGTTATCCACAGGCCAAAGCTTCCATAGGAATCTTTTTCTGCCCATTTCACTCAAGGTGATTTTTCATGTCTCCAATTCTTCCCCAGGAGTTTGTATTCATAGTCCCATATTTGGAAAATCAAGGACATAGCTTCTTTGACTTGTTGCTTATCTTATCCTAAGTTTTTCTATACTATATTCCTATATTTTACCTTACCATAAGATTTTTCTTACACTATATTCCTATTTTCTACCTTATATCTTTTCCTTAATTTTTTTATGTAGATATTAAGAGAGAAAAAAGAAAGAAATCTAGATAGAGATAATCACTGCAGCCTAACTTTTCACTTCTTTATTTCTTTCAGCCCTCTCACTATATCTATAATCCTAAAAATGGATTACCCCCACCTTCATTATACTACAAAAGAAGGCATGCCCAACTGCTTTCTGTGAGTCCCCCAACCCTCCTTTTGCCAAGTCCCTGTTCCCTGTTCTTGGTGCCATCTGTGGAGCGACTACCCATTTCTCTGTGGGAGGCCCAATCCCATTTTCCCCAGGGTACTCTTGAGGAGGGAAGAGTGAGAAATATTTAGATAAAAGGATAGAGGGGAGAGAAATGGATAGAAACACAGGATAGCCTTGGGAGGGCCTAGATCATTGTGCATTGGCTCCTTCTGTCTCTTCTAAAGGGTCTTTTATAGGAATGCCAAAGGATGGAGCAAAAAACTCCCTCTAGAACAGCCAAGTGCAGATTCTCCCAATCACACATGGTCAAGCAATCCTCTAATGAACCCCTGCTGGATAAAGCAAGCTCAGATCTCACTAATAAACCTTTGTGGGTCTCTACAGATGAAACTAAGAGAAGACTACAGAATATACTAAAGACTAAGAATGTAGCCAAGTTAGATAACATACATGACATTGTGGGTTTGAGCCCCAGCATTAAATAAACAGAGCATAGTAGTACATGCTTGTAGTCTTAGAATTCAAGAGGTGATGGAGGATGATTAGAGCTTCAAGGTCTTCCCTGGCTATATAGAGAATTCAAAGCCATTCTAAGCTATTTCTCACCTTGTCTTTAATGTCTCTGGGCCTGCCCCAGCTTCCATATTTAAAAAGACACTCATTATTTACTTTGAAGAACCATTCAAAATAAGCTCCATGTGACTCTGGATTCTTAACAATGTGTGTCTTATGCCAGAAAAAAATAGCCAGACACAAGAACATCTCTGGGATTTCTGATGAGATAGATCACCTTAAATAGGAAAATATAAGTGAAGGTTAATATAGTCATTCCAAACCTGTTAACTGGCACAATTTATATGAAATATCAATCAAATATACAAAATCTAAAAACATTTATTACTTTTTTGGACAAAATATATACATAAGTGTAAAATATCTATAGTCAGAAACCTCTTTTATAATTTCATTTGATTTACAAAAATATAACAGCAAAATGAATGAGGTCACAATTATTGTAAAAAACAAAACAACAACAACAAACCAAGACTGATTCAATAGTTGTAAAGATCAATAACTTAACACTGTGAAAGACCATCCATCCAATGGAAAAGAACATCTTACATATTCAGAGTGATGAGTACTGTGCTAAATCTATCTGCAAAATGACAAATTGATTTCTGTAACTCTAACTACCAAATACAACCTCTCAAAATAATCATGATGCAGCACTTAAAGCTAATGTGTCATTGCACAATGGTGAACACAAAGATGTACAGGCAACTAAGAAAGGCTGAGAGTGGGAGAAATCGACCTACTCTGGGAAATGCATAACAATTGGTTACCAATAACAAATGCTCACCCCTGAAAACAGAGTTACAAGTAACATTGTATAAATGGAGCAGGTTATACTTAAGTATTTAGGAATATGCAGATACATAACAGATATAACAACAATTCATGAAAAGAGAGACCAAATATTTGAAAGAGAGAAAGCAGGGGTATATGGGTGGGCTTGAAGATAAGAAGAGGAAGGGGTGATGATATAGGTAATTATATTATAATCTCAAAAATAAAAGAAATAAGT